>NW_020126834.1:0-199370 GCF_002994745.2 Rosa chinensis | reverse complement strand
AAAATTAAAGATATAAGAGCACAAAAGGCTCCCAATCTCCCCTTTATTTAGAAAAAAAACAAAACACATGCTTTTTTTTTTGTGGGGGGGGGGGGGGGGGGGGCTAAATAAGCTTACCCCTAAAAAACAAAAGAAGAACTAAAGCTAACTCAAATGCTAGAAAAATACAAAACACATGATGGGCCCCTAAAAATTAAAATGAAAAACTAAAACCAACTCAAATATCAAATTACTAATGTCACGCTCCGAATTTTGAATAAATAAATTCAAATCCGAAACGCGACAACTTAACAAGCACAAGAAAAAACACATAGAAAATTTTTCATTTAAATTAAGCAACTAAACAAACTGAGCTCACAATGTCAATACCGACTCGTTCTTTAGAGTCACATATTACATTACACATAGTTTACAAATTAAACTGAATGACAATTCAATAAGTAAACACACCCACCACAACTCACTACACAGTGGAAGACTTAAAAGTAAGAGTACCCTTCGACGTCCATGCTACCGAACGTACACCTCAGCTTCGACGACGATTAATCGATATTCTAAGCTGCACAATAAACCCTACACCATGGAATAGTGCACCGGGTTGAAACAACAAACCCGGTAAGCTTTTGCAAGCTTGTGTGAGTAAACTCAATTAAAATGATTCACGTCACTCATGCTTATAAATTCTCAACTCGTGAGATAAATTAAAGCAACAACATTTAACTCCACAAAACACAACCAAACATACAATCACACTGGGTAAAAATTACTAATCCCTGCATCGAGAATTAGTTCAGGAGATCACCTAAATCACACAATTCAATCGTAGCAACTCCTGCATGTAGTCAGATAACTTAGTTCAGGAGATTACATTAAAACAAACAATTCAAAATGCAGTAATCCCTGCATATAACTTAGTTCAGGAGATTACATTAAAACAGACAATTCAAAAAGCAGTAATCCCTGCATATAACTTAGTTCAGGAGATTACATTAAAACAAATAATAAAAATCATAGTAATCCCTGCATGAAATTTAGTTCAGGAGATTACCAAGAAACAAACAATTCAATAATAGGAATAAATAGAAACATTTACTAAAAACATCCATTAATAATGCCAATCACCACACATGTCATCACACAGATCACCGCACATGTCAACAACTCACACTAGAGTCGATGATCATCCATCAACACCAAAGTCGATGATCACCCATCAACTTCAAATAAATCATCTCAAAACAACCACATCATTTACACAAAATCATCACGCAGATCATCACAAAATATTGTTTCCTCATCTCCAACAGCCTCAAACAATAATGAAATCATTTTCCAAATATTGTTTCTCAACTCAAACCATCACCAAAACCATACCTATTTCTTTCAAAACTCAAAGCCAACAAAACCATATTTTATTTCCAAAACCATATATTTTCCTCAACATCACATTGCACAACAATAGTAAACTACACACTCAATTCCACCAAGATATATTTATATATATATTATATTTCACGTAAATATATATATACGTAGTCATCCACTTAGAGATGCCACTAATACCAACTATAGTTTTATAAATTATACTTATCGAAAATCATTTTATATCAAAACATTGTTTTAACTTACCCATGAACCGTTGTCGATCAAGTTCATATATTTTAAAACAAATAATTTATTTCAAAAATGATTTAACAATTAAACAAGTAATTCAGAGTAATAAATAAATCTGTTCATAAATGAACCACGTGAGATTTACTCACCTCAAAATCCCGCTGCATCTTCATACGCCATACGAGATACACAAGCGTAACAATCGGTCTAAACAACTTCGTCAAGCACCTAATAAAATACGACCTCGATTTAGTAGCCGAACACTAAAAACAATTAATTTCCGAACTCCCAAATCAATCCAACAATCCGAAAGTAATGCCAATTGAGGCGAAACTTCATCCGAAACCACTTAAAGTCTCCGGAACACTTCTAAGGTCAATATAACAAAACTACAAGTCGATCGGATGGCTGGATCCTCAAGGATCGAACATCGATCTAACCGAAAACCCTAAAACTTTGAAAATTCTTAACTTGCTCATACGATTTTGATAGGAGCACAAAGTGTGACGTTTTTAATATGTATTTTTCCTCATTTGGCTAAGTTATTCTCTTAAAATTAATAATTATAATATAGTTTATGTTTTTAGCTACTTCATGGTCGAAAATGGTGAAAAGAGGTAAAAAAAAGAGCATAAATGAGTGTAAATGAAGGATGAGTTATTTTAGAAACTTTCCTCTTTCATTTTAGGAAATATTTCCTATTTTGTTTTTGGGAACTTTCTTTCTTTTAAACTTTCCAATTTCAGATTTTCTTGTTTTAAAGAGAGTCCATCCCATTAAAAACTCTTGAGTGATGAAATCAAGAAAAATTGAAGGATTAATCAGGAAGCATTCGAGGAGATAAAATGGATTGTTTTTAATCAATATTTATTCATAATTATCTTATTTCTTATTGATTATAAACTCTAATTAAATTCTGATTTTTCTTGATTGTAGGAGTTTATTGTGTGCACAATTCTTGGAAGAAATTAGTGCAATTCAAAGGAGAGGAATAAGGGATGTATCTGGTCACTATTCAAGGCATATACAATGAGCCATTAAGGGGAAAAGCTAGAGATCAGAAAATTCATGACTTTGTCAAGGAAAATCAAGGAAATTTGGAGGAGAAATCACCTCTAGATGAATGGCCATGATTACAGCACAAGATAGGAGAATTCCACTATAAATAGCAACCATTCTCAACACCAAGAGCATCACTTCCTGACCAAGATCACTTCCTGACCAAGTGTCACGCCCCTGATTTTATACAAATAAATCGATATATAACCCATAATTATATATGCGTGAACGTCCAGTCATCAATACAAAGCACCTGAAATCTTTTCCCTTAAACTTACACATATATTGATGCCCTGAACCCTCAAAGTTAATATACACTCGCTCCAAAGAGTTATATATTACACAAGCTTACGAATTAAATTGTCAACAAACAAGATAAACGTAAATGCTCCTCAGAGCTCACTACAACGGAAGTCCAAATAACGGTAAAGTCACAAAATTGGCTTCCTACCGTAAAGCTGCTAGCTCGCTGCCTCAACCTCGATTATCCTAACCTGCAGGATTAACCCTACACCGTTGGAATGGTGCACCGGGTTGCCACACAACAAACCCGGTAAGCTTTTGCAAGCCCGTATGAGTAACTCAAACCACACACAACTCACTCCAAAGATAAGGAAAACAACTCACGCTTTGATTCCTTAAAAACACGAAATAAAGGAGAATAACTCACACTTTAATTTCCTTAAAAACACGAAACATAGAAAACAACTCACACCTTGAATTCTATCAGTTGTACCATAAGCGTACCATAGAAAGCAACTCACACCTTGATTTCTATCAATAAAACATAGAAAACAACTCACACCTTGAATTCTATCAGTTGTACCTGGTGGAATTCCTGCAAGTATACAGGGTGGATGTAGTATAGTAATGGAAGAGAAGGGGTTGTCGTTCCCACGAGGATATTAAGTCAATTCACAATATGAAAACCTAAATTAATTAAAACCAAAAACACACAAAACAAGAAACATGAATCGACTAAAACAAACAATGACTCAAACTAGGACTTATGATTTTCACGGTTTTGAAAGAGTTTATGATAATGGGAAAATTATTCGAAAACAGAAACTTAAAATGTAAATCTAAATAAATTGAAATTGAGAAGAGAGTCTATAATGATTAAAGGTAAGAATATGATGATGATGAGCCTAGGGTGTCGGAATCAACCACAAGCAATCTTATCTACGTTTTGAACCAACCAATGAATTCTTTCGTTTCTTTTGATAACAATTCCCGTATCTAAGTTCAGGTACGACACTTAGACCATAGTTTTCCTTAAGTGTATGATTCTCTCCAGGTACGGCAGAGGTCGTATATCCTAGCATGCAATCTATCCAGGTACGGCATAAATTTAACACACAGGACTCATTACGTTATAGAAAACAAGGGAATCATGCAAACCATTACTTCAGGTACGACAATAATGTAATTCACAATTCTTTATCTCATGAAGCTAATTTGAATTATATTGCAGGTACGCCTCAAATTCATCCTCTGATAACTAGATGCAAAGCCCTAAAGGTCGCGAATCAATAGAACTTTAACATAAGCAACAATTCAAGCAGAGATTAAGAATTTATCAAAAAGAACTATTAATCCATCAATTGAATATCAAAACATGTAAATAATCATGCTAGGGCCTCATCCTAGCCCTAGAAAAGAGTTTAGCTACTTGAAACTAAATAAAACATAGGAAAAACATAAAAAGAATGGAAAGGGAAAAGAAGGGGAAGATGGGTGAGTCGTCTCCGCTCCTTAGGCATCTGCAATGTGCTCCCGAGACTCCCTCCTCATGTAAATTCGTGCTCCCTTATATAGGAAAGATTTCTGCTCATCTTTGGCTTCAAGTTTCCTTGTAAGACTTGGATTTGGATTCCTTTCTTCATTTGGAATGGGAAAACCTTGAAATATCTCATGTAGAAGTAGGAATACATGTATTCTTGAATCCTATCTGAATTAACTTCCTTGAAACATTAGGATTGACGATCTTGTGCCGCGAAACTTGAGTTCTCCACGAATGGTTGTAAATTCCCGAGCAGGTTTCCTGTCTGACCTATCTTCACTCAAATAATCATAACTTTCTCCAAAAGTATCAAAATCGAGATCCGTAAAATTCTACAGAAAGTAGACATCCGTAGCTTTCCAATGATATAAAGCTCATTGTCTGATTCGATCTGGGTAACTCCCAGTAATTCGGTGAAGTTGGATGTTTTGCACAGACAGATTCTGGGACTTGGAATTGCACATTGTCTTTCAATCCTAGTTAGCTCATTTTGGCTTCTTTTTCTTCTTTCTATGGAACAAACCTACAAAAACACTAAAAGATGTAAATGAATCATAAATAAGGAGAACTAAACATAAAAACCAAGATTAAGAGGCATAGAAATATAGGAAAATATGAGCCCATCAAATACCCCCACACTTAGACTTTGCTAGTCCTCGAGCAAAACAAATTAAAACAAAGACTAACTAGAACGAACACACAAAAATAAAAGCAAAGTTCCTAATCCTTCCAATCACCTCAGAGAATCAATCTCACATTTATAGCATCCAAATAACAACAATCATCAAAGCAGGTCCATAAGAACTTTCAATCGAGTGCTAATAAATTCCGATAACAACCATGCTTGTGTAGACAGCGATAAATCAATATAAATTTCCACAACCCAAATAGACACATGATAATCAGCTTTAACTCCAAATCTTACCAGGGATTTCACTCACAATGAAGCACTCAGATTTTATTGGTAATTCTACTCACTCATGTTTATGTGAGACGAAGGATATATAAAAGCAAAATAGCTCACATAAATGTTAAGATGGAAAAGCTTTTTCTGGAAAATAAAAACAAAGAATGATCTCATGCAAGAATATCTATCACCTAAATTATAGAATTGCCCATAGGCTCACCTCTTTGACTCATCTCCACAAATTGCCTCACACTTTTCCTAGGATCATAAAGGTCTTTGTTCCGGTTGTAATGGGGCTAAGGGTTTTGGCTAAAAGAAATGAAAGATAAAGAATTCAAAGGTTCTAAGAAATCAATAGAGCACAAATAATTTGAGACTCAAGATCGCCAAATCCTCATAGGTGTCACACTTTCACTTATCAAATAACGAACATGGAAGGCCAAATTTCATTGTGTTGGACCTTGACTTCACTTTAACCTTCTTATACTCCAAACCACACTCCAAGAAATCTTCAAGACATGGCTCTACAGTTTGTGGTTCTCAATTCTTTTTTTTTTTTCATCTGCTTTCTAACCATAGAACAATGAAGACAAAATATGTACCATAAACTCCAAGTTTCAATTCTTGTTTCTTGGTAGTTGGTTTCACGTCAACTTACTCCTCTGTTCCTAACACACAGCCTCATTCTTTTCTCTTTTTCTTTCTGTCACTTTCCCAAAGCAGCTTTCGTTCTTGCTTTCATATTCCAAGCTTAATGGCAACCTTCTTTCCGAGCTCTTCCATTGTAATGTCAAAATTGTTCCTTCTTCTTTTTTTTCTTTTTCTTTTCTTTACATTAGCTCTGTTTTACGCTGAAACATCCCATATCCAAGCTGCTGCTGCAGGTTCATGCTCTAGACAATAGCACTTAACTTCCTTCGAAAAGATTAAGATGTGTCCAAACTTTTTCTTTCTCTTTTTTTTTTTCTTGTTGTCACTATTCAGACACACCTTTGCATTTAAAATTACTTCGACAATGGTAATTCCTTAACTGAAATTTAGAAGTATGACCTGCAAATTCCACTTTGCCTTCAAGTACACATCACAACCCCCAAACTTGTTTCTTCAGTACACATTCTTTACTCCAAAATTCCTCATATACATCTTCATAGTGCTCCATCAATTTCTCAGAACATAGGTAGATATGTGTTTAAGGGTGAAGGGTTGGGAATATGTGTTTTATGAAAGAAAAGGCTTATTTTGGCTCAAAGGGCTATATATCTAAGGGATAATATAATCAGGAATGGAGGCTATTTGGCCATGGTGTGATGATCCTAATTGCCTTAATCCCTTCCCAAAAATCATGTGAATCAATATAAAGTCTCGAGAGTCATTGAAGCAAGTTCTAGGACAAATAATGAGATCATACCTATCTAACAAGAAAGATCATAGAACTATGTAAAGCACTCTCAAGAATAGGCAATAGGCTCAATACTCACATGGTTTTAAGTCTACACTAACCGTCACATGTTTCTCTAGATCACAAATTTTCATATTAACAATGGCCGTTGTGTTTCAAGCATGATCATCATAAGAAAGCATTAACAAAATATTGATGTCTAGACCTAAATTGATGCTTATCATATTCATCAGCTCTAACAAGGATTAAATTCAAGTTCTCATCCTAGGTGTTGGAAGAAACTAAAGCAAAAGACTCACAAAATAACAACTAAACGTACAGAACATTTTTTTTTTTTTAGAGGTGATTTCCAGTATTTTATTTCCAGTATTTTCTACTAATTAAGCTATTCTACCACATGTGAAGCTAAAATATAAAAACACGAATCTAAATTCCTCCCCCCAAACTTAAGTGAGACATTGTCCTCAATGTTGAAAATATTAGCTAGCAATAATGCATCAAACAAGGGAAGAAGCAGTACAAAAAGGTAAAGAAAAGTAAAGAATAAGTTAGAGCTCCCTGAATGTGACGAAGAGGAAGAAAGGCCAAGACATGCTCCAAGTAGAAATCTCCATAATTGTTGAAACTTAGCTCGCGGATCGGACACTGAAGACAGAGGTATTTGCCCAAAATGTATCGGGGCTCATTGCATAGCAATGAGTCTCGTAGCTCTCGTCGAATCACATAAAATCGACATATTACAAAAAAACGGACATTCCTGCTACAAGTTATCACAACCAGAATTTCACAGTGAAAACCGATTTCTTTTACCCGAGATGCCCAAATATCCAAAATAGTAGCTTTCTTGAAATCGCAGCAGCAAACATCCTACTTATCCGAGAATTTCCAATTTTCCAATCACTTGTCTTGAGTATGAATTGGTTCCTCCTTTTTATCTTTTTCTTTCGAGACCACTTCATGTTTTTCCTTGCATCAAACTTTAAGTAGAGCGTCAACAATTGTAAAGGAGGTGGCCAAGGATGCTGCAGTGATTGTGGGGGGAACTCATCCTTAGAATTTGAGGGAAGCTTGGGAACACACATGAGCTCAATTCTTGGAGCTGGAATAATGGGGAGAACGAGCTCGGAGGGTAAAGAAGGGAAAACTTCGCAAATTTGGTGCTCCACAGATGCTTGAAAATTTGGTGCATCAACTACCACAGTGGTGACTTCATCAAGAGCATCCGATGTATGAGTTCTCACAACCTTTTCAAAAATAATTTCATCCTTTGGTTCTTCATTCTGTTGCTTGTCAGCACATAACTCCATAGAAACTTTAATAGAAGGAGGATGAGTGCTCTTGGTAGCTTGATCATCAATGATTTCTTTTCATGTTTGGTTCAAAATATTTATCTTCCTCATCGAGCTGAAAATCAAATCTTTCTTCTGGTTTAGTAGGAAGCATTATGTCCTCTTCCTCCCAAGCATTAGCAAGCCGCAAAATTTGAAGTTCAATTTCCGATAACGTTTGTGCAAGTTTTGATTGCCTTTCTTCAAGCTTTGATTGATCCTGTTTAAGAATTGCAACCTCTTGATCAAACTTTTCTGATCTCTTCAATAATTCAACTACCATCTCCTTAACAGTAGGATCTTCTTGCTGATAAATTGGAGCTTGATAAGATGATGGGAATTTGTTAGATGGATATGACCATTGTGCGGTTTCATAATATGGATTTTCAGACCATGAGTAGTTAGAATGATCTCCCCATCCCAAATTGCTATTAGATGGTTCTTGTTGTGGCCATGAAGGAGCATCCCATGAAGACGAATTATTTCCAGACATTGAATATGTGTTGCAGCGGTACACTTGCTCAAATAATACCCAGGGAAAGCCATGAAAATTTACTCTTTGCAGCTTTCACAAAAACTGTTCTGTTTTCCGCGTAGATTGAGCACTGTTTGGTATTTTTGAAATTTCTCTTAGCTCACAGCTCAGAATAATGATCTTCTTGGAGCGTTGGAAACTAGACTCATGTAGCTTTCCGGTGATGTATCACACTCCTAGAAAAATATGAAAATATCAGTTCGTAATCAGCTTTGCAAAACAGTTCCAGAAAGTAAAAGAAATAAAAGCTGGTCTGAGTTATTTTATCAAAACCCTTTTGTTTTTTTTTTCTTGTTTTAAGACTCCAAACACTAAATAAAATTTTGAAAAACAAATCAAACAACTAGAATTAAAGTAGGAATCCAATATTTTGAATTAAACTAAATTATCCCCGGCAGCGGCGCCAAAAACTTGGTGGAATTCCTGCAAGTATACAGGGTGGATGTAGTATAGTAATGGAAGAGAAGGGGTTGGTTCCCACGAGGATATTAAGTCAATTCACAATATGAAAACCTAAATTAATTAAAACCAAAAACACACAAAACAAGAAACATGAATCGACTAAAACAAACAATGACTCAAACTAGGACTTATGATTTTCACGGTTTTGAAAGAGTTTATGATAATGGGAAAATTATTCGAAAACAGAAACTTAAAATATAAATCTAAATAAATTGAAATTGAGAAGAGAGTCTATAATGATTAAAGGTAAGAATATGATGATAATGAGCCTAGGGTGTCGGAATCAACCACAAGCAATCTTATCTACGTTTTGAACCAACCAATGAATTCTTTCGTTTCTTTTGATAACAATTCCCGTATCTAAGTTCAGGTACGACACTTAGACCATAGTTTTCCTTAAGTGTATGATTCTCTCCAGGTACGGCAGAGGTCGTATATCCTAGCATGCAATCTATCCAGGTACGGCATAAATTTAACACACAGGACTCATTACGTTATAGAAAACAAGGGAATCATGCAAACCATTACTTCAGGTACGACAATAATGTAATTCACAATTCTTTATCTCATGAAGCTAATTTGAATTATATTGCAGGTACGCCTCAAATTCATCCTCTGATAACTAGATGCAAAGCCCTAAAGGTCGCGAATCAATAGAACTTTAACATAAGCAACAATTCAAGCAGAGATTAAGAATTTATCAAAAAGAAATTATTAATCCATCAATTGAATATCAAAACATGTAAATAATCATGCTAGGGCCTCATCCTAGCCCTAGAAAAGAAGTTTAGCTACTTGAAACTAAATAAAACATAGGAAAAACATAAAAAGAATGGAAAGGGAAAAGAAGGGGAAGATGGGTGAGTCGTCTCCGCTCCTTAGGCATCTGCAATGTGCTCCCGAGACTCCCTCCTCATGTAAATTCGTGCTCCCTTATATAGGAAAGATTTCTGCTCATCTTTGGCTTCAAGTTTCCTTGTAAGACTTGGATTTGGATTCCTTTCTTCATTTGGAATGGGAAAACCTTGAAATATCTCATGTAGAAGTAGGAATACATGTATTCTTGAATCCTTATCTGAATTAACTTCCTTGAAACATTATGATTGACGATCTTGTGCCGCGAAACTTGAGTTCTCCACGAATGGTTGTAAATTCCCGAGCAGGTTTCCTGTCTGACCTATCTTCACTCAAATAATCATAACTTCTCCAAAAGTATCAAATCGAGATCCGTAAAATTCTACAGAAAGTAGACATCCGTAGCTTTCCAATGATATAAAGCTCATTGTCTGATTCGATCTGGGTAACTCCCAGTAATTCGGTGAAGTTGGATGTTTTGCACAGACAGATTCTGGGACTTGGAATTGCACATTGTCTTTCAATCCTAGTTAGCTCATTTTGGCTTCTTTTCTTCTTTCTATGCGAACAAACCTACAAAAACACTAAAAGATGTAAATGAATCATAAATAAGGAGAACTAAACATAAAAACCAAGATTAAGAGGCATAGAAATATAGGAAAATATGAGCCCATCAGTACCATAAACGTACCATAGAAAGCAACTCACACCTTGATTTCTATCAATAAAACATAGAAAACAACTCACACCTTGAATTCTATCAGTTGTACCATAAACGTACCACAGAAAGCAACTCACACCTTGATTTCTATCAAATTGTTAATAAGGAAAACAACTTGCACCTTGTCCCCTTAAAAACCATTAATAAGGAAGCAACTCACACCTTGTTCCCTAAAAATACGTAATGTCATGAGTTGTCAATAACCAATTCCCGTTACCCCATGAATTACCTATATGGCAGACAGATTAGAGCTCTAACTGAAAAACGTAACCACTCGTCCGGCCAAAGACGTGGTCACCTGATATTCTGCCCAAGGTCTCAGACCTTCGATCCTCGGGCCGCAATGTCCCTTGGAGCAAAACATTAAAGGAGTCGCATTGGACCCAAAATGTTACACAAATTGCAACGCTTTGAAAACAATCGAAATCATCATTTCCATAATCATTGTTTTCCGAAAAAGCCATAACACAAAACAATAAAAAGCATCAATCATGCCTATTGTTTTCATACACAAATCTCAACGCTTTTCAAAACAAATCGAAATCAATCATTTCAACAAATCATTTGTTTTCCAAAAGCCACACCCCAAAACAATAAAAAGCATAATTTCATGCATATTGTTTTCATAAATCCACAAACCACCAAAACATATATATTTCACGTAAACATATATCTATATGTAGTTATCCGCGCAGAAATGCCTACTAATACATGACTACGTATGTATATATATACATCCCATAATATACACACACACACACATGGTCATCTACTCAGAAGTGCCACTAATACCATCTATAGTTTGCAGTTAATAAATAACTCTCAAAACAATAAGGGTATTCCCGTTCGTGAAATGAACTTCGTGAGATTACTCACCTCGAAACTCCCGCTGCGTCTTCTATACAGAACCGAACTAACACTATCAGCAACAACTCGTCCAATTCACCTTTAGAAGCACCTAATCACCAATGATCTTAAATCAGTAACGATTCACATTTGATTAAAGTTCGAAACCCCTGTTTTGAACTAAAATCCCCAAAGTGGCGCCAATCGAGGCAAAACCACATCCGAGACCTCCCAAAGTCTTCGGAATACGTCCACGATCGATGTGACCAAACCACAAGTCGATCGGACGCTCGAATCCTCACGGATCGAATAAATCGATCGGTATGAAACTGCAAAAATCATAACAATTCCATACAAACTCCAAAATTTGCATATTATATATCGAAACGCTCGTATCAACGAGTAGAACATATATAATACAAAAAACAGTTCCTTAAGTGGCCGGAACACCGCCGGAACGCCACCACAGACGGTGGTGCACCGCCGCCGGCCAAAAACTCATTATTTCACAAAACTCCCAACATCAAAAAGCTTCATCTAAGCATGCTTGTGAACTTTCATAACTGGATCGAAGTCAGAAAACAAGCCTAAGGGATCGAAAACTACCTCACAAGCCGTGAACAGTAATCCAATCCGAGTTGATCGAAGTTTCACGTGAATCGATCCAAACAAACACCAATGATCGATCGGCGAGGCTATTCTGAACTCAACCAAGGAATCACGAAGCCACGAAGTCGCCGGAGTTGTGTTTTCCGGCCGGGTCCGAAAACACCAACCTGCACTGCCTTCTACCGCCGCTACCACCGAGAATCGGCGCTAGATGATAGGCGCATTTTAATGTGATATTTTAATAATTAATTCCTCACATTTTGCTTAGTTAATTCTTTAACTGAATCGATTTTTAATTCAATTTCTATTTTTAGTGTACATTGAGTAAATGAAGGTGAAATGAGCGTTAGGTCCATAATTACCTGGAAATGATGGAGAAAAATGGAAATGTACTAAAAGATCAATTTTACAGATATTCCTACTCCGGCTAGGAGAAACCAAGCCAAGCAAAGAAGAAGGAGCGGCCGCTTGACCAAATGAACTTCAAATGAGCTAAAACCTTCCAGATCCATTCTAGACACCCAAATGATCATTTCTTATGAAGAGAGAAAAATATGAGTGGAAGGCCTTCAAACAATCAGCCCAATTTTCTACAGAAGCAAAACGGAAAACTGGACCTGTAAGAGGTCCAGCAGCATTTCCGGCCCAACCACATGGATTGAAGCTCTGAAAATTTGTCAGGATGATCTACACTCATAGTGGAACATTTCATATGAAGAAGTCGAAGGCATATAATGAAGTCTTGTTGGAGAAATAATTGAAGGAATAAAGGGGAAGAAACTGACCTGAAAACAGCTCAACACCACATATTCATGTTTCCCACCCACATGAAGAAAACTAGATGCTTTTCTCTTTTCCTTGGATATATTTTTCTACAATCTCTTTAATAGATCATCATCACTTCCATGTTGCTGCACCTTCATGCATTGCTTTCATTTCATCATTTCTCTTTCTTTTCCATATTTTACAAATCACTTTCATACTCCACTTTCATTATTTTTCTTCCACTCATCATTTCACTCTTCTTTTCTTCCCTATATAAACACCTTCTCCTCTCATTCTAAAACCAATTCCTTCATCCATTTCATCTTCTTGTCTCACCATTTCCTCTCCATTTTCCTTAACATTCCTTCATCCATTTCATCTTCTTGTCTCACCATTTCCTCTCCATTTTCCTTAGACAAATTCCTTCATCCATTCCATCTTCTTTGTCTCTCCATTTCCTTTCCATTTTCCCTCTACACATTCCTTCATCCATTTCATCTTCTTGTCTCACCATTTCCTCTCCATTTTTCTTAGTCACCATTTCCCACAAATTCCTTCATCCATCTCATCTTCTTTGTCTCTCCATTTCCTTTTCATTTTCCTTCTCCATTCTCTAGTTTTAAGTTTCTGCATTTTCAAGCAAGGAGAGGAAGAAGAAGAAGGAGCCGTGAAGATCATATCCTCCATCATCCACCTTGAAGGCTTGCTTCCAAGATTCAAGATCCAACCATCTAGCTCTCCATCTCCATCTCCACTCACGGTGTAATTCGTTCCTTTTCCTTGTAACCTTTTGGTTTCCTTGTTTGATTTCGTATGAACTTGTTTCTAGTTAACAATAATGTTTAGGGCAAAGTTTAAGCCCAATTTCTATGTTTAAATAAAGTTTTCGAATTCTATAATTGTGATTCTAAGTTGCTTATGTGAGTTTGTTCGATTAAATTTGCTTTACAGAAAACTTTTATATGTTTATCTTATTTGGGTCGACACTTATAGGATTTGCATGTAATTGGTGCTAGGTTTAAGAACATGAAATCGACTTTTCGTTTTGTGTAACTTGAATCAAAAGTAGTAAAGGTTCTGGACAAGAATCGAATTTAATTGAAGAGGATTGCAATTAGGTGGACTTTTCCATAACTAAGTTGTACACTTGAGTTGATAGCCTTTCTCTATGTCTAATGCGTTGAACATGTCATGATTGACTAGCTTTCTAGGGCTTGATTGCATGTTTGATAGGATTAATCTAGGTGCTTTCGCTTAGGTTAATTAGCATTGAAAAGTAAAATATGGGAAATCATTTGCTTTCTAATGTTTCACATGATCAACTCCTCTCTCATGACTTGGAAGAACAATTATAGGGTTTGAATCGAATTTGATTACATGGAATTGATTTTGATCTTTGTTCCTTGCGTTCCACCCTTGTATATATGTTTTTACATTTTCTTTATTTATATTTATTTTAATTTTAATTTTAAGAATCCTAATTCCCCCTTATTTGTGTTTACTTGTATATATTTATTCTTTATTTTATTTTTGTAAATAATACTTTTCTTTATTTGTTTCACAATTACAAGTGTACCCTCAATCCCCAGATAGAACGATCCCTATTTGCTTATACTACTAACGATATTTCAGGGTTAAATTATGCGCTTCCCAAAAGCGACATCACTAGAGAACACCACAGGGACCACCAGACGGCGGAGACGATCCCGTCTGGAAAGTTTCGTCGCCGGAGATGGTCGGAGCTCGCCGGAAAAGTCCGGTAGGATCGACCGGGTCAGGTCGGGTCAGCCGGATATCTTCGGCTCTGAAGGTAGCAGCCGAGAGAAAAGAGAGAGAGAAGGAATTGGTTTCCGGAAAAGGAAACAAATGAAAATAGTAAATTTCTCCTTCGGGAAACTTCTATTTATACTAAAATGGAAATTTCTTCCAATGGCCATAACTTTCTCATACGAACTCTGATTTCCGCGTTCCACATATCCACGAACTCGTATCGGCGCGCTCTACAACTTTCGTGAAGGAAGTTTCCGGAGAATCCCAACGAATAAAAAGTCAACCTTTGCGCCACCCCTAAAGTCATACTTTTTAAATAATTAATTTGTCCGAAACACTTCCGCTCCGTCCACGAGCCACGAAACCGTCCAACAATCATAAATTAGATTCCGGAAATTCCTCGGAAAATAAATACGAATTTCTGGGCATCACACCAAGATTACTTCCTAGCTTATCAGTTCCTAGCTAAAAATTATTCCATAGCTCTGCCCAGTTCACTCCTCAAACCTCCATCACATACAAGACCGTGACCATCATCCTTCCATCAATCTACGAAGTTCTTAGGCGCTGAGTCAAGGACGCTCCACCACCATAGCAGAGACGAGTTCATCACCTTGTTGCCAAGCCGCTAAGGAAAGCTTCAAAAGTGTAAATATGACTCTACTTATAATTATTGTTTCGGTTTGTGTGTTTGGATTTGTGAGTTGTGTAATTGGAGACATGAGATTTTCAGAATATTTTTATTAATATTTTTGAGATTTTCAGTTTATTATTGAGTTAATTTCGAGAATTCTTTCATGATGCATGT
The DNA here is from genome assembly GCF_002994745.2 of Rosa chinensis. Classification (NCBI taxonomy): domain Eukaryota; kingdom Viridiplantae; phylum Streptophyta; class Magnoliopsida; order Rosales; family Rosaceae; genus Rosa; species Rosa chinensis. Next base: position 183,909 of record NW_020126834.1, on the reverse strand, counting down.
TATAATCTTGTGCCCTTTTATGTGTTTAGGTAATTTTCAGAGTTAGGTTAATAAGTTTGCATGCTAGAATCACGCTGAGTATTCATGTGTGTTTGCTTAATTTGCCAAGAGTAATTATTATTTGTTAAGACGCTGAGTTAAACAAGTAGTAATTAGTTCTAAACAGTGGTAAAAATCATGCTTTAATGATTAAATGATTCTGGAAATTACGTGTTAATTGCTATGAGTAATGGATTGGACCGTGACATCTTTTCATTTGGCCTCTTATCTAGCATTTAAGATGGGCACATTTTTTTTGCATGTTGAAATGAATTTTCTGTTTTTACACTTAATAATTTCCGAGTGGTAGTGGTCTAGGTTACGGAAGTCGATCATTGTATATAATTTTATTTGTTTTATTTTTATTTTAAGTAGATTAGAACCAAATTTCAAAACCCCCCATTTTATTCTTTTATTTGTTAATTGACCTTTTAGTGTAGGTGTACCCTATAATCCCCGGACTGAACGATCCCTGCTTATCCTATACTGACAACTACATTTTGCAGGGTTAAATTGTGAGGCTATTTCAGCCGCATCAATTTTTGGCGCCGTTGCCGGGGATTGTTAAAATCCCTATCACTTAAAGTGTCATTAGTTTTGTTGTTTATATAGAATTCATGCTAAATTTTTGCACTACACTTGTGGAATGGTAACAATTTGCGATTTCTGGTAGGTCAAGCTATAATTGTGATTTAGTTTAAGTTTTATGAGTGTTACCAAATTAAGCATGTCTTTTATAATTGTTGTGCAATTTGTAGAAGGTTTTTTTTAGCATGTTGTAAATTGTATGATTTCACTTAGATTAAGCATGTTGTAAATTGTTTGCGTGTCACTAAGATTAATATACTTAGGTTGTTTGAATTCGTAATTTCGTAAAATACTTAATTGTTATAAGTGTGTAAAAATAAAAACTAAAGAAAATTAACTCAAAAAAAAAAAAAAATTGTTGTGACACAAGGAGAAGAGTCCAGGCTGAAGGACTATAAATATTAAGCGCTGCATGGGAGGCAACCCATTTCAACCGAAGTTGTGGAGGAGCCATCAACAAGAGTTTGACATTTCTATCCCTTCACTTGTTTAGGTTGAATTGTACTTGTGTCTTTTATTTTCGTTTTTGCTCCTTTGTTTCGTATTTATTTTCGTAAATTCCATTTATATATGCTTAATTGTTCCATTGCATGCTTATGATTGATTACATTGAGGACAATGCAATGTGTGGGGAAGGGATTTATGATTTTGTCTTCAGTCATATATATTGAAAATACAAAAAAAATGAAAAATGTCAATAAAATTAAAAAAAATTTTGTTGCTTTTATTATTGAGTCAAAATGATTTTTGGGTGAAATATCTTCTTCAAAGTAGGCGCATATGATGGGATGTGATGTCCAAGGTCTACTTTGGATCCGAGAAGTGCTGACAAAGGGTCTAGTCCCTTGTCAATCAAGTGAGCTGAGCTCCGCCAAAATCGGTCCCTTCTTCACCTGGTCATGTTCCAAAGGAGTTACCGAAAGGAGAAAGGAAATAACTCTAGTCCAAAACCTTTTTGGCGTCAGTCTTAGAGTCTTTTGTTTTAATTTTGAGTCTTAGGATGCCCTTAACTGTCTAGGATGATTCAATATCTTTGAAATTATGGCTAAAAGAGGATCACAAGATTGAGATGATTTTAAATGTTATTATTTGGTTAATTGAGATATATAAAAAGCATATGTATGAGTAGTGGATATGGATTTCGTAACTTTGGTACATAATATGAGCATGTTAGGATGAGTTTGATTCATAAAAGCCCATGTGAGATATTGAGCCCATGTCCCTTTTTCTTGGAGTGATAAAAAAAAATATTCTTATCTTCTTGGCGATGTTTTGTTAATCTCATTATCTTTCATTTGATTGATTGCTTGCTATAGATCAAGTTTGATGGACTAGAGAATGCTAGAATTCACTCATGTGCTTGTTGAGACTTTTATCAATACATGTCCCTGATTCTGGAAAGGATAGAGGCACCATAGGAATCACCACCATAGACAAATTAACCTGTGTCCATATTTGTGCCCGTCGTGGGACCCCCTAGTTTAACCACTTTGAGCCTACATTAAGCCATTTCTTTTATCACTCTTAAAATCTTTAACCCTGAACCTTAGTATAGTTACAACCTTACTCTTTGTTCTAAAACTTGGTAGAGCTATCTTTTGAGACTTACTACATGGATTTGGCGTTAAAGAGGAAGAGTAAGAAGAGATGAAAGTTCAAGTGTGGGGGTAGACTTGTCCATAAGAAAAAATTATGTGAAAGCTGTGAAAAAAAAAAAAAAAAAAATGTGTACGGCTAGAAAAGAAAAAGAAAAATATGTCTATGAATTTTAGTCCCCCATACTTGGTGAGCTTGGAGTTTGTTTTGAATTGAAGGCCCACTACAGGAAAAATTGGTCTTTGTCCAGTTCACGAGAGTTCAAAGGAAGTTTAGAATGAAGTTGTGCCCAACATGAAGACATTAGGCCCTTTTATTTTGCCTCTATAGGGTTATGACGATCTGTATGCCTTGGTGGATTTTTAGAAGTCTCTCTACATCTACATGAGCTCTACTAAGTTTTTAGGATACTTTGACATTCCTTACCCGTTCATTTCTTAAAACCTTGAGCCTTGGCCCCATTACAACCCTTATAAACCTTTTTGATCCTTAAGATGGGACAGCCTTTGATCTGTGGAGATGAGTTATAAGAGTTGAACCTATGCCTTGGGTCCATTTGTGCAAGTAGTTGATATTTTCATGAGATCTTGAAAAAAATTATATTCACAAAGTACTGTTATTTCTTATATATGTGAGCTATTTGAATGCCTCAAAATATTTTCTCTCACATATAATTTGAGTGATTATAAGCTTTTAAGCATTGCCCTGTTCTAAGAGAAGAAAGAGTGGATATACATTGAGAGGATATGAATCATACTTGTCTGAAACATGCTGAGCTCTACCCATCACCATTGTTACAACCAAGTCCTACTTATTTATATGTGGATATATACTTCAATTAACTCTCGAATATCTAAATATTGATTCTTGATTAAGTGCTAATTTTGATGCCATGAGAGTAAGGATTTATGAGACAAATGTTAAAGGTAATATAGTCTTTGTGTGTCATTTGTGTAGAGTCTGGTAGTGACGTGTTTGTTTTGGTTGAGTCTTTTGTTTTGATTTTACTAAGGGACTAGATTTCCAAAAATTACAAACTATATATCGAAATGCTCGTATCGACGAGTAGATCAAAATCAGGAACATAAACTGTCCCTGAGGTGGCCGGAACCTGCTGGAAAACACCAACACAGTGACGGCGCCGCCGTCGGCCCAAAGTCAAAATTTGACAAAACTTCCAACACAAAAGTTCTTCATCTCAACTCCTGTCACGCCCCTGATTTTTGATAGGACCAAAAAGTGTGACAATATTATTGAATATGTGCCCCATTTTAGCCTTATTTCTCCCTTAAGTTTCGTGTTTTGAGTCATTGAGTCGTTTTTAGAGTCTTGTAGAGTGTTTGGAGTGAAATAGGCGGAAAAAGTAAAATTCATGAAAAATCCTATCTGGATCAGGATTCCTAACTGTCAACTGTTTTTGCGGTCTTTACATTTTAATTCCCTTTATTTTCTGTAGAAAATTCTGATATTCTCCTACTTGTTGTAGGAAACGTTGCCTGGTGGACCTCTTGGAAGCAGCAATGATGGAGTCATAAAATAAAATATTTAAGACATTTGACCAAGCAATGAAGAAGGGAAATAAAGGAGAAAGACGTTTTCAGCTGAAAAATAAAGGAGAAAGACGTTTTTCAGTTGAGGAATAAAAGAGAAAGATGTTTCAGCTGAAAAATAAATAAGAGAAAGACGTTTCAGCTCGGAAATTAAAGGAATTGCCCCATTATGAGAGGAGTTAAGGCCATAAAGGACACGTTTCAGTTGGGAAAGCCAACCAATGCTCCCCTATAAATAGGCAATGTCCAGAATAGAATTGGCATCACTTCCCAGCCAAGATCACTTCCTGGCCAAAAACTTTTTCGAGACTCTGCCCAATTCACTCCTCAAACCTCCATCTCCTACAAGACCGTGACCACCATCCATTCATCAATCTACAAAGCTCTAAGGCGCTGAGTCAAGGACGCTCCACCACCATTGCAGAGACAAGTTCATCACCTTGTTGCTAAGCCGCTGAGGAAAGCTTCAAAGTGTAACTATGACTCTACTTATAATTTTGTTTCGGTTTTGTGTGTTTCAATTTGCGAGTTGTGTAATTGGAGACATGAAATTTTCAGAATATTTTTATTAATATTTTTGAGATTTTCAGTTTATTATTGAGTTAATTTCGAGAATTCTTTTATGATGCATGTTACAATCTTGTGCCCTTTTATGTGTTTTGGTAATTTTCAGAGTTAGATTCATAAGTTTGCATGCTAGAATAACGGTGAGAGTTCTTGTGTGTTTTCTTAATTTGCCAAGACTAATTGTTATTTGTTATGGTGCTGAGTTAAACAAGTAGCAATTAGTTCTAAAAAGTGGTAAAAACTATGTTCAATGGTTAAACGATTCTGGAAATTACGTGTTAAATTCTATGTGTAATGGTTAATTTGCACGTGTGAGTTGATTCGAGGGTTAGATAATACTACTAGTTAAGAGAATTACGCTGAGTGTTTTCAAAAATTAGTAGTATTAGGCTCGGTAAGGACTTTTCCGATCCAGGCCTACATTAGAATGAATCAGATAAGTGGATTGATCCACTGAGGCTTTTCATTTAGGCTCTTATCTAGGCATTTAAGATGGGCACATTTTTGTAGCATGTTGAAATGAATTTTCTGTTTTTACACTTAGTAATTTCCGAGTGGTATTGGTCTAGGTTAGGGAAGTCGATCATTGTATATAGGTTTATTTGTTTTATTTTTATTTTAAGTAGATTAGGAACCAAATTTCAAAACCCCCATTTTATTCTTTTATTTATTAATTGACCTTTTTGTGTAGGTGTACTCTACAATCCCCGGGCTGAACGATCCTTGCTTATCCTATACTGACAACTACATTTTGCAGGGTTAAATTGTGAGGCTGTTTTAGCCGCATCAATTTTTGGCGCCGTTGCCGGGGATTGCTAAAATCAAACAGGTGCCTAAATATGGCAAGTTCTTGAAGGAGCTATGCACCACAAGGAGGCAGACAAGAGAGAAGGAGGTGGTGAAAATGAGCGAGACGGTATCTGCCGTTATCCAGAGGAAGCTACCCCAAAGTTGAAGGACCCAGGGAGTTTTTCTGTTCCCTGTATCATTGGTGACACCAGGTTTGAAAATGTGATGTTAGACTTAGGGGCATCCATAAATGTTATGCCTTATAATTTGTATGTGTCCCTAGGTCTAGGCCCTCTTAAGAGAGATAATGTTGTCATTCAACTTGCTGATAGGTCTAACAAATACCCTCAAGGGTATGTTGAGGATGTTCTTGTGCAGGTAAACCATCTGATATTCCCTGCTGATTTCTACGTATTGGACATGGAGGAATCGCCCCTAAATACCACTCCATTACTTTTAGAGCGTCCCTTTATTAGGACTGCAAGAACTAAAATCGACGTGTACAAAGGGACTCTCACCATGGAGTTTGATGGTGATATTATACCTTCAACATTCTTGAAGCCATGAGGTACCCTGTTTCTGATTTGAAACCTTGCTTTGCTATTGATGTAGTTGATTCACTCGCGCAGGTTTTCTCTGAAGCAATGGTTGAGGATGAATTGGCTCTGACCCTAGAGGAGGGGGTCGGTATGATGCAAATGGGGAACCTATCCCCAAGGTTAAGTGGGACGTTGAGGAGCCTAGAGTGATCAAGACTGTGGCCTCACTGGAGGCTCAACCTATAAAGAGGTCAATTTCCTATTTGTCAATTCCGGTTTCTACTAATAAAATGCTACCCTCTATTGTTCAGGCACCTAAGTTGGAATTGAAGGTACTCCCTGAGCATTTGAAATACCCGTACCTAGGAGAAAAGGAGACCCTCCCAGTGATCATATCATCAACGCTGGAGGTAGTGCAAGAAAGAAAGTTGGTGGACGTGTTGAAGAAGCACAAGACTGCCATTGGTTGGACTCTGGCAGATATCAATCAGATATCAAGGGGATCAGCCCAACCACGTGTGTCCACCGGATCCTATTAGAAGATGGTGCCAAGCCCACAAGAGAAGCCCAAAGACGTCTACATCCGCCCATGATGAAGGTGGTTCAAGACGAGGTGATCAAGTTGCTAGATTGTGGGGTGATCTACCCCATTTCTGATAGTAAATGGGTCTCTCCAGTGCAAGTGGTGCCCAAGAAGTCTGGGGTGACAGTGGTGAAGAACGAGGAGAATGAGCTAGTGCCCCAGAGATTAGTCACTGGTCACAGGGTATGTATCGACTACCGGAAGCTGAATGCCACAACAAGGAAGGATCATATGCCCTTGCCTTTTATTGACCAGATGTTGGAGCGCTTAGCGGGCCATTCCTACTATTGCTTCTTGGACGGATATAGTGGGTACAACCAGATTGCATAGCCCACGAGGATCAGGAGAAGACGACCTTCACATGCCCTTTGGGACCTTTGCTTATAGGCGCATGCCCTTCGGCTTATGCAACAACCAGGTACTTTCCAAAGATGTATGCTTTCCATTTTCTCAGAATACATTGAAAATATTATTGAAGTCTTTATGGACGACTTTGTGTCTTTGGTAAAGATTTTTGATACTTGTTTAGAGAATCTAGTGATTACTTGAGAGGTGTGTAGAAACTAACCTTGTGCTGAATTGGAGAAGTGTCACTTCATGGTGACAAAGGAATAGTGTTAGGACACATAATATCTAATAGGGCATTGAGGTAGAAGGCTAAGGTTGATCTTGTACGTCACTTACCCTCCCCCACAACTGTGAGGGAGGTACGCTCTTTTCTTGGCCATGCAGGATTTTACAGGCGGTTCATCAAAGACTTCTCCAAGGTGGCGAGACCTATGTGTGCCCTATTGCAAAAGGACGTGCCCTTTGTGTTCAATGAGGATTGCAAGAAGGCGTTCGAAAAGCTCAAGGAGTTGTTGACCACAGCCCCCATCATATGCCCTCCGGATTGGAGTCTACCCTTCGAGCTTATGTGTAATGCATCAGACTATGCTGTTGGAGCGTGTTGGGTCAGAGGAAGGATAAGAAGCCCTATGCTATTTACTATGCTTCTCGGACCCTCAACGATGCCCAGCTCAACTACTCCACCACTGAAAAAGAACTCTTAGTTGTAGTCTTTGCTTTAGATAAGTTTCGTTCTTATTTATTGCACTCTAAAGTAATTGTTTACTCTGACCATGTAGCCTTGAGATATCTGATGATCAAGAAGGAGGCCAAGCCCAGATTGATTCGATGGATCTTGTTGCTTCAGGAGTTTGACCTAGAGATCAAGGACAAGAAGGGCAGCGAGAATGTGGTGGCGGACCATTTGAGTAGGATAGTACATGAGGAAGACATCCAGCCCCTACAGGAAACTTTCCCAGATGAGCAGCTCTGGGATAGAGGTTAGTGTGCCCTGGTATGCGGACATAGTTAACTATTTAGTCACTAGGACATTTCCTGACACACTTTCCAAAGCTAGTAAGGATAAATTGAAGAAAATGGCTAGGCACTTTATTTGGGATGAGCCCTATTTATGGAAACATTGTAGTGACCAAGTCATTAGGAGATGTGTCCCAGAGTCTGAGCATAGGTCAATTCTGTCATTTTGCCATAGTGAGGCTTGTGGAGGCCACTTTGGGCCTCGTAGAACAGCCTTGAAGGTCTTAGATTGTGGATTTTATTGGCCCACTATCTTCAAGGATGCAAACTTGTTTTGTATTTCTTGTGATAGGTGCCAACGGACTGGTAATCTTGGCCCAAAAGATCAAATGCCCATGAACCCAATAATAAATGTAGAAATTTTTAATGTTTGGGGCATTGACTTTATGGGCCCATTTCCCTCGTTAATGGTTGTTTATATATACTATTGGCTGTGGACTATGTATCAAAGTGGGTGGAAGCAAAAGCCACCAGGACTAACGATTCAAAAGTGGTTGCAGGTTTCTTGAAAACTAACATATTTTCCAGGTTTGGAGTGCCACGTGTGCTAATCAGTGATGGAGGTTCTCACTTTTGCAACCGTACAATAGAGGCTTTGCTGAAGAAGTATGGGGTAACCCATAAGGTGTCAACGCCCTACCACCCTCAGACCAGTGGCCAAGCAGAGGTATCCAACAGGGAGATCAAGAGGATACTCGAGAAGACAGTGGGCCCGACAAGGAAGGATTGGAGCCAAAGATTGGATGATGCGTTGTGGGCCTACAGAACGGCCTACAAGACACCTATTGAGATGTCTCCCTTTAGGTTGGCCTACGGAAAGGCATGCCACCTTCCAGTGGAGCTAGAGCACAAGGCCTGGTGGGCTGTCCAGAAGTTCAACATGGATTATGATGAAGCGGGCCTACATAGGAAGCTACAGCTAAATGAGCTTGAGGAGATAAGGAATGAGGCCTACGATGCTTCATGGATCTACAAGGAGAAGACAAAGGCCTACCATGACAAAATGATTCGCGGAAAAAGCTTCCAATTAAGTGGGCCAGAAAGTTCTGTTATTCCATTCCAGACTTAAGCTATTCCCGGGTAAACTTCGTTCTCGTTGGGTTGGCCCGTTTATAGTTACAAATGTGTTTGCCATGGTGCTGTAGAGATCAAGAGTGAGAAGACGGGGAAGGAGTTCAAGGTAAATGGGCATCGTCTCAAGCCCTACTACGAATCCTTGGTGGAGCACACATTGGAAGAGATACCCCTCCAGGAGGCACCCCATGACGTGTGAACAAGGAGAAGAGTCCAGGCTGAAAGACTATAAATATTAAGCGCTGCATGGGAGGCAACCCATTTCAATTGAGGCTGTGGAGGAGCCATCAACGAGAGTTTGACATTTCTATCCCTTCACTTGCTTAGGTTGAATTGTACTTGTGTCTTTATTTGTTTGTTTGTTTATTTTACCCTTTCCTTATTTTCGTAGCCCCCCATATTTAGGGTCTATATACCATATTTTTTTGCCTACATTGAGGACAATGTAGATTCTAAGTGTGGGGGGTTTACACCTTTATTTCAGAATTTTTTTAAGTAAAAAAAAAAAAAAGGTTAGTTTTATAGTCTTTTTGTGTGTTTGAGTCTTAGGATGCCCCTAACGTCTGGGATGAACATGTCTCTGAATTCATGGCGGAAGGTTTTCACAATCGAAATATACTTAATTGAATTCTGTGGTTAATCGACATTGTGATGCTTGTATGAAGATTTGAGATAGAATTGTAACTTGGTTCATTAAGCATGCTAGGATTAAGTCTGATTCATTTGACCCTAAATGAGCTGTTGAGCTAAAATACTTTCTTTTCGAGTGCTTATTGATAAATTCATAATTTCGTGGCTGTATTTGCAAAACCTCATCATTCTTTGAAAATCCAATGATCATGTGCCATAGATTTTAATGGACTAGAGAGTACTAGAACTCGGCTGTTGTGACTGTCAAAACTTGTATGCCATAATATGCACTGATCCTGGATAGGATAGAAGGCATTAGGGTAACCACCATAGCCAAACAAGCATGTGTCCCCAATTGTGCCCGTCGTGGGACTCCTTAGAATCAACCCCTTTGAGCCTACGTTGAAAAGCTTTGTTTCATCACCCTCACTACCCTACCATGAGCTTAGTACAGGATATCTCTACCCTTGTCTTAGGGACTTAGTAGAGCATGACATAGTGTGTAGGGGTGACGATGAAAGACAAGTGTGGGGTGGGGAAAAACCAAGAAAAAGAAAGAAGATTGCCGTGAAAAATGAATGAAAGAAAATGAAAAAAAAGAAAGAAAAACGGCAATAGAGAAGACAAATTGAAAAGAAAACTCTTGGGAAATTGTTGAAGTGTGGTTTTGGACTTTCAAATTTGTAGAAGGCTCAAAGTTGAAAATTATGCCTTTGTCCATTCCCATGTTGGTTAGAGTGAAGGTTTAGCCCAAAACAATGATATTTGGCGTACAAAAATGATGACATAAGGTGGTCCATATATGCTCTGCTAGGTCCTTAGGATTTTGTATCCTTAATCTTCATTTCGAAAACCCTAGCTTAGCCCCATTACAACCTGTTTTAAGTGCTTACTTGATCCTTGAGATGGGCAGTCTTTGGTTAGTGGAGTCAGTTACGCAGTCGAGCTTATGGTTTAGGTCCATTTGTGCACTTAGTCATTTCATGAGGTCTTTAATAAATCTTCACAAAATGCTTTTATTGATGAAATATGCAAGCTGTTTGTTGCCTTACAATTTGTTCTCTTGCATATACTTGAGTGTGAAGCTTTTAAGCATAGCCATTTCTGAGAGAAAAATCGAGAGTATGCCTTGTGAGTTTGGATTGGACTTGTTCGAAACATGCTATCATTCACTATATAACTTAAGTTCTCCATATCTTGCTTAGTCATATGAGTGTCACATGTTTATTAACCATGGAATTATCTATGCGATTTTGATTAAGTGTTTAACGTGAAAGCCATGAGTTTAGAGTCTCTGAGACAACAGTTAGGGGAAGTAGAGTCATTTACTTGTTTTTTGTCGAGTCGTTGTTTTGTTTTGTATTTTTGTTTTGCTAAGGGACTAGCAAAAGCTAAGTGTGGGGTATTTGATAGGACCAAAAAGTGTGACAATATTATTGAATATGTGCCCCATTTTAGCCTTATTTCTCCCTTAAGTTTCGTGTTTTGAGTCATTGAGTCGTTTTCAGAGTCTTGTAGAGTGTTTGGAGTGAAATAGGCGGAAAAAGTAAAATTCATGAAAAATCCTATCTGGATCAGGATTCCTAACTGTCAACTGTTTTTGCGGTCTTTACATTTTAATTCCCTTTATTTTCTGTAGAAAATTCTGATATTCTCCTACTTGTTGTAGGAAACGTTGCCTGGTGGACCTCTTGGAAGCAGCAATGATGGAGTCATAAAATAAAATATTTAAGACATTTGACCAAGCAATGAAGAAGGGAAATAAAGGAGAAAGACGTTTTCAGCTGAAAAATAAAGGAGAAAGACGTTTTTCAGTTGAGGAATAAAAGAGAAAGATGTTTCAGCTGAAAAATAACTAAGAGAAAGATGTTTCAGCTGAAAAATAAATAAGAGAAAGACGTTTCAGCTCGGAAATTAAAGGAATTGCCCCATTATGAGAGGAGTTAAGGCCATAAAGGAGACGTTTCAGTTGGGAAAGCCAACCAATGCTCCCCTATAAATAGGCAATGTCCAGAATAGAATTGGCATGACTTCCCAGCCAAGATCACTTCCCAGCCAAGATCACTTCCTGGCCAAAAACTTTTTCGAGACTCTGCCCAATTCACTCCTCAAACCTCCTTCTCCTACAAGACCGTGACCACCATCCATTCATCAATCTACAAAGCTCTAAGGCGCTGAGTCAAGGACGCTCCACCACCATTGCAGAGACAAGTTCATCACCTTGTTGCTAAGCCGCTGAGGAAAGCTTCAAAGTGTAACTATGACTCTACTTATAATTTTTGTTTCGGTTTTGTGTGTTTCAATTTGCGAGTTGCGTAATTGGAGACATGAAATTTTCAGAATATTTTTATTAATATTTTTGAGATTTTCAGTTTATTATTGAGTTAATTTCGAGAATTCTTTTATGATGCATGTTACAATCTTGTGCCCTTTTATGTGTTTTGGTAATTTTCAGAGTTAGATTCATAAGTTTGCATGCTAGAATAACGGTGAGAGTTCTTGTGTGTTTTCTTAATTTGCCAAGAGTAATTGTTATTTGTTATGGCGCTGAGTTAAACAAGTAGCAATTAGTTCTAAAAAGTGGTAAAAACTATGTTCAATGGTTAAACGATTCTGGAAATTACGTGTTAAATTCTATGTGTAATGGTTAATTTGCACGTGTGAGTTGATTCGAGGGTTAGATAATACTACTATTTAAGAGAATTACGCTGAGTGTTTTCAAAAATTAGTAGTATTAGGCTCGGTAAGGACTTTTCCGATCCAAGCCTACATTAGAATGAATCAGATAAGTGGATTGATCCGCTGAGGCTTTTCATTTAGGCTCTTATCTAGGCATTTAAGATGGCCACATTTTTGTAGCATGTTGAAATGAATTTTCTGTTTTTACACTTAGTAATTTCCGAGTGGTATTGGTCTAGGTTAGGGAAGTCGATCATTGTATATAGGTTTATTTGTTTATTTTTATTTTAAGTAGATTAGGAACCAAATTTCAAAACCCCCATTTTATTCTTTTATTTGTTAATTGACCTTTTTGTGTAGGTGTACCCTACAAACCCCGGACTGAACGATCCCTGCTTATCCTATACTGACAACTACATTTTGCAGGGTTAAATTGTGAGGCTGTTTCAGCCGCATCAATTTTACACACATGAAAATCGATATATATAATCCCATAATTATACATACGTGAACGTTCAGTCATCAATACAAAATACCTGAAATCTTTTTCCCTTAAACTTACACACATATTGATGCCCTGAACCCTCAAAGTTAATATACACTCGTTCCAAAGAGTTATATATTACACAAGCTTACGAATTAAATTGTCAACAATAAGATAAAACGTAAATGCTCCTCAGAGCTCACTACAACGGAAGTCCAAATAACTGTAAAGTCACAAAATTGGCTTCCTACCGTAAAGCTGCAAAGGCGCTACCTCAGCTTCAGCCCCGATTATTCTAACCTGCATGATTAACCCCTACACCGTTTGAATGGTGCACCAGGTTGCCACACAAAAACCCAGTAAGCTTTTGCAAGCCCGTATGAGTAACTAAAAACCACACATGTACAACTCGCCAAATGAAGAAACCCATCACTCGTAAAAAGGGACACACAACCTATTTTCCCAAAGCAGCACATTCTTTTCCCAAAAGAAACGAATACAAGTAACCCCGTGACAAGTCATATTAATTGAAAACTCTGACAATTTATTCCCAAAAATCACAATAATGGTGTGACCAAATCATATAAATTGAAACTCTGACAATTAAATATGATAAACAAGTCCTCCCAGGACATTTAAAAGAAAGAATCCCCGAAACTCCCTTTTAAAAACACGTACTTAAATCAACACAAGTCACCCCGTGACAAAATCATAATAATTGAAACTCTGACAATTAAATATGATACACAAGTCCTCCCAGGACATTTAAAAGAAAGAATCCCCGAAACTCCCTTTTAAAAACACATTCCCAAATCAACACAAGTCACCCCGTGACAAAATCATAATAATTGAAACTCTGACAATTAAATATGATACACAAGTCCTCCCAGGACATTTAAAAGAAAGAATCCCCGAAACTCCCTTTGAAAACACGTACTCATGAGCATCAGATAGCTCCCCGCTACCCCCCATATATGATGTACTATGGCAACAGACTAGAGCTCTAACTGATCGTATCCACAAACCTGGCCAAATGTGTGAAGTCCCGATATATATGCATGAGGTCACTCCCAGCAACCCTGAATCCTCAGACCTCCCCGGTCGTCAGATCAAAACCTTAAATCAAACCGAAAGAAGAAATCACAACCTGTGACTTTCAGATCTTCCGACCCCCGGTCGTTAGATCAAAACATTCAAATCACATCAAAGCAACTCACACCAAATCTTGACACTTTTCAAAACAATAGAAATTCCCAATTCCCACAAAATGTTTCCCGAAAAGTCAAGCCCCAAAACAATAGAATGAAACCCATCAATACCTATTGCTTCAATTCACTCATCAACCCACAAGAATATACATATTCCACTTATATATATATATATATATATATATAAGTGGTCATTCACTCAGGAAAGCCACTAATACCAACTATAGTTTGCAGTTAACTAAATAACTCTCAAAACAATAAGGTCAACCCGTTCGTGAATGAACTTCGTGAGATTACTCACCTTGAACTCCCGCTGCGTCTTCAATACAGAACAAGGTAGCCAATCCACAAAATAGCCGTCCAAATACTTCGTCAAGTACCTAATCACATACGGTTCCAACTTAGTAACGATTCACATTTGATTTAAGTTCGAAACCCCTGTTTTGAACTAAAATCCCCAAAGTGGCGCCAATCGCGCACAACCACATCCGAGACCTCTCAAAGTCTCTGGAATACGTCCACGATCGATGTGACCAAACCACAAGTCGATCGGACGCTCGAATCCTCACGGATCGAATAAATCGATCGGTATGAAATTGCAAAAATACGAACTCCAAAATTTGCATATTATATATCGAAACGCTCATATCAACGAGTAGAACATATATAATACCAAAAACAGTTCCTTAAGTGGCCGGAATACCGCCGGAACGCCGCCACAGGAGGTGGCGCACCGCCGCCGGCCAAAACTCAATATTTTACAAAACTCCCAACATCAAAGTTCTTCATCTAAGCATGCTTGTGAACTTTCATAACTAGCTCGAAGTCAGAAAACAAGCATAAGGGTCGAAAACTACCTCACAAGTCGTGAACAGTAATCCGGACTGAGTTGAACCGAGTTTTACGTGAATCGATCCAAACAACCACTAAGGATCGATCAAGGAGGCTTCTCTGAGCTCAACCAAGAAGACTTGAAGCGTCGCCGACGTCGGAACAAGGATTTCCTACCGGGTCCGAAATCGCCCAACCGCGCCGCCTTCTACCGCCGCCACCACCGAGAATCGGTGCTAGAGGACACCACAGGGACGACCAGACGGAGGAGACGATCCAATCTGGAAAGTTTCGTCGCTGGAGACAGCCGCAGTTTGCCGGAAAAGTCGGGTCGGATCGTCAGGGTTCGGGTCGGGTCAGCTGGATAAAGTGCAGCCGAGAGAGAAGAGAGAGAAAGGAAATGGTTTCCGGAAAAGGAAACAAATTAAAATAGTAAGTTTCTCCTTCGGGAAACTTCTATTTATACAAAATGGAAATTCCTTCCAATGGCCATAACTTTCTCATACGAACTTCGATTTCCGCATTCCACATATCCACGAACTCGTATCGACGCGCTCTACAACTTTTGTGAAGGAAGTTTTCAGAGAATGTCAACGTATCAAAATTCAACCTTGAACCCCCCTAAAGTCATACTTTTCAAATAATTAATTCGTCCGAAACACTTCCGCTCAGTCCACGAGCCATGAAACCGTCCAACAACCATAAATTAGATTCCGGAAATTCCTCCGAAAATAATTACGAATTTCATAGGCATCACATTCCACCCCCTTAAAGAAATTTCGTCCCGAAATTTACACGCACTACACCCACAAGTATAACTCATCCCCACATCAAATTCTCATTCCTCAACAACCTGTTCTTGTCTCACTATACAACATACTTAGCTCAATAATGGATACAGGTACCCTACCCAGTATCACAACACTAGGAATCTTTACCACACCACTTGGTGGTCACCCAATCGTTTCATGGATCTCATCCACGAACACTACCCAACAAAGACTCTTTGACTGCAACACTACACACAGATCACACAAGAGTCCAGAATCCTGGTATCACAACAGTTTCTACCTCATTTGTTCGATAATGCAACCCTTGCATTACAAGAATTGAAAGTGAAACCTTCACTTCAACTCAAATCAACAAAAGCCCAAGCATCACAACTCAATAAATGTCTACCCAACCTGAGACACAAATTAAGCCAAGGTCTGGCCCCGCCTGACCCACACACAAATCATCACCTGTCATTGTAATAACGATCAAAGTGGTATAGACCCTCTACTACCACAACAATGAAGGATGCATCACACCACATGCCACACTCAAAAGTCTAACTATAGACAACAGGCAAAACTCAACACAACACAACACACGGAAAGAAGTACGCAACTATCACACATCATTCTAGCAACACAAGCAGAAATAGATAAGGTACCTTCTTCCCTAGCAACCTGCTGACCAACAGCAAACACCCTCGCATTTCCCTGAGGTAGTTTCCTATGTTGATTCCCTTGTCCTCCACCTTGTGCCTGGACACAATCCACTACTAAAAACAATTGCAATTGCTTTGGAAATTTGCGACGGAAAACTTTTCCGTCGCGAAAAGTCAGCTTTTGCGACGGCATGTGCTACGGCTATGTTACCGTCGCATCGCGGAGAGTTTTTGCGACGGAGGTAACCTTACCGTCGCATAATTATACATCTATTGAGACAGTATAGTCACGCCGTCGCTTGTATAATTAAAATAAATAAATAAAAAACAAGACTATTCAATTAATCCTTCATTCCTTCAGATTAGATCTAGACCAAAACTGATTTTCGTTCATGCCACTTCCTCCTCTCTCTTTCTCACGCTTTATTCACCGAGCTCAAAACCCTAACCTAGCGATCCCCGACCTCCATTGAAGCGAGAGATTTGGTGAGAAGCGGAGGAGATCGAGTTTCATTGATGACATGGTCGAGGAGGAGGAGGAAGAGGACGACGACGACGATGATGAATACGGCCCCTATCGTGGCGACAACGGTGGGAGTCGTAAGCGGAGCAAGAAGAGGCCTTCTGGTGGATTTTCTTGATTTCGCAGTGGTGGTCGATTCAGATGAGGAGGATGAGGAGGAAGATACCATACATTATCAATAAAGAATTTTGATAAGAGCCAAGCTGAACCAGTTGCAGTATTTCCAACCTGAAAAAGTGGCTCATCAATCTTGTAAGTTTCAGTAAGCTATCTTAGTCTTGTTACACACAAGTCTGTAGTAATTGGAAACTGGGTTGCTTTTGGGTAGTCTTATGTTTTTCTAACGCACACCACCTGTTCGATGAAATGCCTCACAGAACCCTTCAAATTTTAATTGGGTGGGAAAAGCAGTGTCTTTTAGCTTCCTGATTAATTGGGTGCTGGAAATTCAGCATTTTGGGTGTGAAAGTTGCAATCTTTGCATCATCTTTTGGGTGGTGGTGTTGTTGAATGCTAGATGTCTTTTGGGTTTATATTTAATTTGAGTATTCAAGCATCGTGTCCTTTGATTTTCACACTTGGTTTGTTGTACTGGGTTTTTTGTTTGCCAGGAGAGAGCGGATAGATGTTCCTGAGGCCTCCAACAGCATCCTCTACTTTGTGGGAACTGTCTCCGAAAGGTGATACACTCATTCTTTCGTTCTTTAGCTTGTATATATGTTTAGAAACAAATTTTAAAATAACCTGTTTTCGTATTGCTTTACTTCTTAGGTGCTTGCCTCAGTACCATAGATTTCAAGCCGCCACAATTATCAACTGCTAGTTCATATAATCTTGGCTTGAAGGTTTGATTACCTCTTTTTGAGTTCCTTTTGTTCTTTTTGTCTGCACATTATTGTGGAAGTGTACTACAAATATGCATATTAGATGATCTGGCTAAATTTTGAATATGGAAAGGACTGCATCTTATTTCCTTTTGTTTTGCTGCAAAGCTGAATGTCAAGTTGGAAAATATAGATAACAATGTGTTTGTATGTTACTCAGTTATATTATGATATTATTACTCCGTAAAAAGAAAAAGATAGTGGTACTTGACTACTTGTCAAGAATTTAAGTCAGAAGGCTAAGCTAGAACTGTTGCTACCAACCCTCTTCCCTATGTATGATTGTGCTACTAGTTGATTAGATCACTACGTGTGTTCCTAGTGATGTTACACTCTTAGGCTTCTGCTGTTCAAGTTGTGACTTGTGATTGTAAGGGTACTTTTGAAAATATTTGCCTGCTTAATTTGGAAATACATAGTTATTGATGTGAGTTTAGTTTTGTTCTGAGCCTCATACCATAGCTTTGTTTAAAATGCAGTTTGAGCATGGAAAGCTTCGTAAAGGGGGAAGTACATGCAGAACCATCTACTCTGTCAGTAGGAAGCCCAGTGTAGAACCAACTTTCAGGAAGCGAGATGCATCTCCCCAAAATGAGGATCTTCCAGCTGTACTACCTAAGCAAAAGAAAAAACCATATCCCATTCCCTTAAAGAAGAATAAGCAGGCTGCAAAGGTGAGCAAAAAACTTGCAGAAAAGGGTATAGAAAAGCCGCTCGACCCTCCAAAAAATGGATTACTTGACCCTGATCTAATTCCTGTTGCTCATCAAGTACTGCATGCTTGGAAAGCTTTGATTAAAGGCCTTGCACAGCTGTTGCATGTTTTCCAGTATATGGTTGCCTGTAAGTATGTTTTAATTGTATTTTGTATCCATCTTTCAGTATGTTTCGCAAGATAGGTTATAGATTGGAACATTAAATTGTTTTAACTCTTTGGCATGAATGCTCTGAGGTCCATGTAGCCCATTCTGGCCATCACATTAGGACTGTCTTGGTCCATCAAATGCTACACGCCAAAGCTTCCACTCATGGCCATCACATTTGGGTTTTGCAAATTGTGATGAACTTGAATTGGGTTGCTTGTCTTGGTGTTTTTAATAAAGAAATTGGATGGTCTAGTTTTTGTAACTTACTGCTTTTGTAATTTGGTTTTGGATTCAGGAATGTGAGGTCTTAAATCTTAATAGAATATCCTGCATTGACAGTTAAGGTTTATCCCAAGCATGCTTAAATCACATTTCTTTCTTTCTGCTATTTCTGGCGACTGGATTGATGGGGTTTTGTTCTTTATTGATGATACCATAGTATGCAAACCGATGATAATTCTAATACAGATCAATGTGGTATGTGGGAACAGCTTGATTGAGTAATGTCCTCTGAGATTGGCTAAGTGTACAAAGACGACTTTGCTTTTTGTCTTATTGTATGTCTGTTCAGAAATTAACTTAATAGAGGTTTATCTTTTCTTAATGATAATTGTTGTTTAAAGTTTACTCAATCCAAAAGGTAAGATCTTAGGAGTCTGAGTCAGAATGGTATGAAAGTTTCTGTTTCTTATAGTGACATTAGCATGACTTTACGTTTCTGATCTTGGTTGGAATTTACAGATGCAATCCATCCTGCTGATGTTGGACTTAAGAGGAAAATCCAGATGATGATCGAGGGCTTGTTTTTTTCAGAGACAATCTAAATAGAGTTTCTCGATGGACTCAACCAATAACATACTTCAATTTATATGAAGGTGATAGTTTTACGGTAAGCATTTAGCAGAAAGGACATATATTTTTACTTCATACCATCACTTTACTGCCAATAGAAATGCTAACTTTTTCTTTTTCTTCTTCCCAACTCGTTCTTATGGATTTTATATTGTGAAACTTCAAATATATTATATAAACACATATATATAAACACACACACACACACACACACATATATATATCTATATCTATATATTTATATATATGTGTGTGTTATATATATATATAACACACACACACACAATATATATAAACAGACACAAATATATATCTATATGTGTATATATATTATATATATCTATATTATATAATATATTTATAAACACATGCACACACATATCTATATATATTATATATATATAAACACACACACACACAATATAGATATATATATATATATGTGTATATATTATATATATATATAAACACATATATATAAACACACACACACAGATATATATATATATATCTATATCTATATATTTATATATATATATAACACACATACACATATATAAACACACACAGAAATATATATCTATATGTGTATATATATTATATATATATATTTTATAAACACACACACATATCTACATATATATATATATATATATATATATAAACACACACACACACAGACATATATATATATATATAATATTTTACGGGCTTTTACGGGCCGGGCCTAGCGGGCTTTTACAGGCCGGGCCGGGGAGGGTTTTTGCGGGCCGGATCACTACCCATGGAGGTGGGCTTTTTAACGGGCCGGGCCGGGCTTTTTGATGAGGCCTAAGTAAATTTAGTATAACTTCTTTATCTATGCAACTTATTTCATATTGACTTATGCTACTAACAATGCTATTTCTATTTTCAAATCTTCTTAATTGATATAAGTTATGTCTATTTCTTTGTGATCTTAAAAATCCATTTCTAAGAAAGTGTTGTGCTTCTTCTTCATTAGGGTATATATCTTCAGTTCTTACTATTTCTTTTCCTTTTCTTCTAAAGAGTTCCATTTGCAGAAGAGTAGTAATGATGAAGGGTTTATTTTTCTTTTTCTTATATTATTTGTGCCTAATGTCAATTTTCTAATTTCTTAACTAATGATGGCTGGTATTGATACTAATGTGCTATTTAAAAGTTGATTAATATCTGCTATTTGTTCTTCTATATGATCTACTTTTTCTACTAAATTTATTAGTAATTGGACAATAATATTATTTTTCCTTATGGAAATATTATTAGGTACACTTATTGTAAATTCTAATAATCCTACTGGTTCTTCTTCTAATTAGCTAACTTCTTTTAATGCTTTGATGTAATTATTATTATTTCTAGAGTCGTTCATTAAACTAACAATCTATTCATTTTACTATGTAGTTCTTCTACTTGCTCTGTTAATTCTTTTTGTACTATTTTAATTTTCTAGGCTTCTATTTTCAGCTGTTCTACAATTTCTAAGGATTGCGATTCTACTTTCTTTGACATACTGTCAATGATGTCTACAAGCTCTTTTATTTATTTTCTACTAGAAAATCTTTGTATGTTTTTATTATTATCTTCTAGTTGATACTGTATATAAGTTAAATTTTGTCTAAACGTAAAGATTTTTTCTGAAAATAATATAATATTTGCTATATATTGTGATTTTTTTTTTTTTTTGAGTAAAGGAGTTTTTTATTGCATTGAAACTAAGCAATATGGTTACAATCATAACTGAGAACATCTCTCAGTATGGCTATGTTTGGTATGGTTTTTCTGTATGTCTGGAGCATTGCCCTGCCACTCTACTTGACTCACGGATTCATATGCTTCACTACCTAGCCTATGAGCTACTGCATTTGCAGTTCTAGGAGTATGAACAATCGAGATCCTGCATTACCTTGCAACCACCCTCGAATATCAGCAATTATGTTTCCATGCTCCAAATTTTGATACTCATGGTCATGAATCTCCGTTACAGCAACTTGACAATTAGTCTCTATAATGCAGTTGCTGATTTGTAGCTTATGTATCAGCTGCAGACCCAAGTTGATAGCCAGCAGCTCAACCTGCTTTGCAGAAGTAACCAAGTTGACATGGTGTGCAAAGGCAGCAATAAAGTGACCATTAGAGTCCCAGAGGACACCCTTGTGCTCCCATTTTGTAATTTGGCAGAAAGGCTCCATCAACATTAAGCTTTAAACTCCCAGGTTCCGGTGGACTCCAGTGCTTTCGTGGATGTAACGCAACAGGTTTAGCAGAAGATGTTAAGTATCCAGACCAAATTCAAAGAAAGTTAATGAATGATCCATTGGTTCTAGAATAATGTATTCTAGTTTCCCACAAGGAATTTATGAGGGTCAAAACAACTCTTGGTTCTAGAGTTTGAAGTGCATGGACCAAGATGAATGTGGATGATTCATGAAGGAACATTAATTGAAGGTGGTTGAATGGAGCATTAATGAAGTCATCTAGAGGGTTCCTCCTTGGTGTATATAAGGAGAGGTCATTTGCTCATGCTATTCAATCCAATCTCATCTTCACCCAAATAGAGAGTGAAGAGTGTCCGCTCTAAGTTGAGAGTGTTGTAGTTGTTAGGTAGCAAAACAGTGTGAGAGAGAGAGAGTTTCCTTCAAGTAGTATTCTTGAAGTTGTGTATCTCTTGTATCCACCTTATCATAGTGGAAGTTCTTGTTGTTGCTGCCCCGTAGACGTAGGCACCTTACCGAACCACGTTATATCTGGTGTTCTCTTTCCATTACTCTCTTTATTTCTTTGCATATTATCCTATTGTGGTTTGAGTTATTATTTCCATTCTATTAATTTTCCCACAGTGGTATCAGAGCCCTTGGTTCGTGGGGGCGTTAGAATGGAAGGCTCAAGGAGTACCATGATCCGACTCAACCACTCAAATTGGATAACATGGAAGCCGAGAATGGAGGATATTCTCTATTGCAAAGATTTGCATGAGCCAGTGGAGGCCAAGCCAGAAGGGACATCCGATGCAAATTGGACGAAGATGAATCGCAAAGCCATCGGTCATATCCGTGAATGGGTGGATGATAGTGTATTCCACCATATTTCAAATGAAACCAACGCACATGAATTGTGGTTGAAGCTGGAGTCCTTGTTTGCTGCCAAGAAGCATTTCTAATCAAGGAGCTCGTAAACATGAAGTATAAAGATGGTGTTAGAGTGACTGAGTGATGCGCTTAAAGCAAGCGCATAATTTAACCCTGAAATGTCGTTAGTAATATAAGTAAGTAGGGATCGTTCTATTCCGGGGATTGAGGGTACACCTGTCATTGTCAAACAATTAAAAAATTAAAATTAAAACAAAGTATAATATTCACAAATATATTCACAACTATAAACATTATTTACGAAAAAAAAGGGGGATTTTGTTTTTGGATTTTCGAAAATAAAACTAAGTTAACAAAATAATTAAAATGCAAAAACATAAAAATACAAATGGAGTGAGAGAACAAAGATCAAAAACCGAAACATATGATTAAATTGATTCAAACCCTAATATTGTTCATCTAAGTCATGAGAAAGGAGTTGATCATGTGAATCGTTAAAAGCAAACAATTTCCCATATTTTACTTTTCAATGCTAATTAACCTAAGCGAAAGCACCTAGATTAATCCTATTAAACATGCAATCAAACCCTAGAAAGCTAGTCAATCATGTCATGTTTAACGCATTACACATAGAGAAAGGCTATCAACTCAAGTGTACAACTTAGTATGGAAAAGTCCACCTAATTGCAATCCTCTTTAATTAAATTCGGTCTTTGCACAAAACCTTTACTACTTTGATTCAAGTTTACACAAAACGAAAAGTCGATTTCATGTTCTTAAACCTAGCACCATTCATATCAAAACCCTACGTGTTTGCAACCACATAAGATTAAAATACAAAAGTTATCTATAACGCAACTTAAATCACAATATATGAATCTGAAAATTCTCAATTAATCATAAAGCAACATAAAAATCAACATATAGAAATCACAACTTTATCTCAAAACATATAAACGGGCTTTAAACTTTGCCCTTAACATTATTTGTTAACTAGAATTCATAGTTCTACAAATCTAAACAAAGAAAACCAAAAGAAATTACAAGGAAAAAGATAGAATTACACCATGAAGGGAGTGGATGATAAAGAGCTTGAGACGTTGATCTTGAATCTTTAAAGTAAGACTTCACTATCACGGCACAAGGTGGATGATGACGGCTATGAGGCTTCATGGCTTCTTCTTCTCTTCTTCTCTTTGCTTAAAAATGCAGAAACTTAAAACTAGAGAATGGAGAGAAAAATGGAAAGGAAATGGAGAGACAAAGAAGATGAGATGGATGAAGGAAGATGTAGAGGAAATGGAAAGAAAATGGAGAGACAAAGAAGATGGAATGGATGAAGGAATATGTAGAGGAAAATGGAAAGAAAATGGAGAGACAAAGAAGATGGAATGGATGAAGGAATGTGTTTTAGAATGAGAGGAGAAGGTGTTTATATAGGGAAGAAAAGAAGAGTGAAATGATGAGTGGAAGAAAAATAATGAAAGTGGAGTATGAAAGTGATTTGTAGATATGGAAAAGAAAGAGAAATGATGAAATGAAAGCAAAGCATGAAGGTGCAGCAACATGGAAGTGATGATGATCTATTAAAGAGATTGTAGAAAAAATATATCCAAGGAAAAAGAGAAAAGCATCTAGCTTTCTTCATGTGGGTGGGAAACATGAATATGTGGTGTTGAGCTGTTTTCAGGTCAGTTTCTGCCCCTTTATTCCTTCAATTATTTCTCCAACAAGACTTCATTATATGCCTTCGACTTCTTCATATGAAATGTTCCACTATGAGTGTAGATCATCGTGACAAATTTTCAGAGCTTCAATCCATGTGGTTGGGCCGGAAATGCTGCTGGACCTCTTACAGGTCCAGTTTTCCGGTTTTGCTTCTGTAGAAAATTGGGCTGATTGTTTGAAGGCCTTCCACTCATATTTTTCTCTGGAACTCTTCATAAGAAATGATCCTTTGGGTGTCTAGAATGGATCTGGAAGGTTTCAGCTCATTTGAAGTTTATTTGGTCAGGCGGCCGCTCCTTCTTCTTTGCTTGGCTTGGTTTCTCCTAGCCGGAGTAGGAATATGTGTAAAATTGATCTTTTAGTACATTTCCATTTTTCTCCATCATTTCCAGGTAATTATGGACCTAACGCTCATTTCACATTCATTTACTCCAATGTACCTAAAAATAGAAATTGAATTAAAAATCGATTCAGTTAAGGAATTAACTAAGCAAAATGTGAGGAATTAACTATTAAAATATCACATTAAAATGCTCCTATCACTGAGCACCTCAACAACTTCCAAAGTACAATCAATCAATTGACCACGATGGACATGAAGATTGATGATGAGTTGCAAGCCTTGTTTCTATTGGGATCGTTGCCGGACAATTGGGAGACCTTTGTTGTAACTGTAAGTAATTCTGCTCCAAATGGTGTATTGTCTATGGATAATGTTAAAAGTAACATGTTGAATGAAGAAACCAGAAGAAAATCTTCAAGCTCAGACAATAGCCAAGTCTTTGTGACGGAGAATAGAGGAAGAAGCAAAAGCAGAGGTCCCAAAGGCCATGGAAGGAGTGTGAGCAGATCGAGGACAAGATTCAATGGAAAATGCCATCATTGTGGTATTTTTGGCCACATGAAGAAGAATTGCAACAAGTTGAAGAAGGATCCAAAGGAGGGTCGAGATGGCAATACTCATCAATCGACTGACGACACAAAAAATACTGCAGCTTCCGTGTCTCATGATGGTGTGAGTTCCTTTGTCTTGAAGGTGAATGTCTACATGTTGATGATTGTCCCGGTGTTGCATGGGTCGTTGATTCCGGAGCCTCTTTCCATGCCACTCCACACTTGGAGTACTTCACTACATACAAAGGTGGTGACTTTGGGATTGTGAAGATGGGCAACGATGGCTACTCTAAGATTTCAGGAATTGGAGATATTTGTTTTGAGACCGATTTGGGCAACAAGCTTATGTTGAAAGATGTTAGACATGTTCCGGGTCTACGTCTCAATTTGATGTCAACCGGTGTGCTTGACCGACAAGGGTTTCATCATCATGGAGGTGATCAAAAATGGAGGCTTACCAAGGGATCATTGGTGGTTGCTAGAGGGAAGATGTGTTGCACTCTCTACAAGATATATGGCAAGATATGCAAAGGAGAGTTGAATGTTGTAGATGATTCTTCTCCAAGTCTATGGCACAAGCGCCTAGGCCACATGAGTGAGAAGGGATTGCAAGTTTGGCAAAAAAGTCTCTAATTCCCTATGCCAAAGGTACCTCACTTGACCCTTGTGATTATTGTTTATTTGGTAAGCAACATAAAGTTAGTTTCACAAGAACATTTACAAGGAAAGAAAATATATTAGACCTAGTACACTCTGATGTATGTGGCCCCATGGAAGTTGAATCACTAGGTCATAATAAATATTTTGTTACTTATATTGATGATGCTTCACGAAAGGTTTGGGTTTATTTGTTGAAATCAAAAGACCAGGTGTTCCAAACCTTTAAGGAGTTCCATGCCATGGTGGAGAGGGAGACAGGAAGAACCCTCAAATGTCTCCGTAGTGATAATGGCGGAGAGTATACTTCGAATGAGTTCAGAGATTATTGTTCAAAGCATGGCATCAAACACAAGAAGACAATTCCTGGCACTCCACAGCATAATGGTGTAGCAGAGAGAATGAACCGCACCATTTTAGAAAAAGTGAGAAGCATGCTAAAGACTGCCAACCTGGCAAAAGAGTTTTGGGCGAAGCAGTGACAACCGCATGTTACCTTATCAACCGAACACCATGTGTACCCTTGGACTTGGAGACTCTCGAAGGCGTGTGGACCGGTAAAAGTGCTTCATATTCCCACTTGAGGGTGTTTGGGTGCAAAGCATTTGCACATGTACCAAAGGAGCAAAGATCGAAGCTAGATGACAAGGCCATGCCATGCATCTTTCTTGGGTATGGAAATGAAGAGATGGGCTACCGGTTGTGGAATCCAAAGACCAAGAAGTTATTTAGAAACAGAGATGTGGTGTTCCATGAAGGTCAAAACATTGCGAATTTTGACAAAAATGAAGTAAATATGCAGACCGCTTCACCTACGATTCATCACCGCTTCAAGAAGAACCTAGTGACAAAGCTCAAGATATGGCAAATGAAAATGTCCCTGATATGGCAGAAGCAGAAGCAGCAGAACCTGCAGATAATGATCAGGAGGATCATGATCAGGGGGAGCCTAATCAAGAGGAGCAGCTAGAAAATGCTCAAGTACCAGTTCGAAGATCCAACAGAGTGCCAAAACCAAGTACCAAGTATTCCTCTTCACAGTATATTTTGGTCACTAGTGATGGAGATGATCCATATTCCAAATACATTCTATTGACCAATGATGGGGAGCCTGAATGCTTTGAGGAGGCAAACACTTATGCAGATAGTGATAAGTGGATGTTGGCGATGAAGTCTGAAATGGAGTCTTTATTGAAGAATGACACCTATGAGTTGGTGGAGCTTCCTAAAGGCAAAAACCACTCAAAAATAAATGGGTGTTTAAGTTGAAGAGAGATGAGAATGAACAGTTGACAAAGTTCAAGGCTCGCTTGGTTGTGAAAGGTTTTGGGCACAAGGAAGGAGTAGATTTTGATGAGATCTTCTCACCAGTTGTCAAGATGACTTCTATCAGAGTTATTTTGGGCATGGCAGCTAGCATGGATCTTGAGGTGGAACAATTAGATGTGAAAACAGCATTTCTTCATGGTGATTTGGAAGAAGAAATATACATGGAGCAACCGAAAGGTTTTGAAGTCGAGGGAAAGGAGCACATGGTTTGCAAGTTGAAGAAAAGTTTATACGGGCTTAAGCGCCGAGGCAATGGTACAAGAAATTTGACTCATTCATGGTGGGTCATGGGTACAAGAGAACTGATGCAGATCCATGTGTGTATATCCAGCGGTTTACTGGAGGTAATTTCATAATTTTGTTGCTCTATGTTGATGATATGTTGATAGTGGGCCAAGATGTTTCTATGATTCGCAAGATGAAAGCAGATTTATCAAAGTCATTTGATATGAAAGACTTAGGGCCAGCTAAGCAAATTTTGGGCATGGAGATTGCTCGTGACAGGAAGGCGAAGAAATTATGGCTGTCACAAGAGAGGTATGTTGAACGGGTGCTTGAAAGGTTCAACATGAAATAAGCTAAGCCAGTAAGCTCACCTCTAGGAAATCATTTCAAGTTAAGCAGAAGATTATGCCCAACTACACAAGTGGAGAAAGATAAGATGGCAGGTATCCCTTATTCATCAGCTGTCGGTAGTCTTATGTATGCCATGGTATGCACCCGCCCTGATATTGCACATGCAGTTGGTGTTGTTAGTAGATATCTTTCTAATCCTGGCCGGGAGCATTGGGAAGCTGTTAAGTGGATACTCAAATATTTGAGGGGCACCTCAAAGTTGTGTTTGTGCTTTGGTGGATCAGGACCAGTCTTGGAAGGTTTCACAGATGCAGATTTGGCAGGAGACCTTGATAAGAAAGTCCACTTCTGGATATTTATTTACATTTTCTGGGGGAGCTGTGTCATGGCAGTCCAAGTTACAGAAGTGTGTTGCTTTATCCACCACAGAATCTGAGTATATAGCAGCAAATGAAGCTGGCAAGGAAATGATATGGCTGCAAAGGTTCGTTCAAGAATTGGGTGTGAAGCAAGAAAATTATGTGGTACATTGTGATAGTCAGAGTGCTATTCACTTCAGCAAAAATTCAATGTATCACCCTCGCACTAAGCACATTGATCATCGTTATCATTGGATTCGAGATGCAGTGTCAAAGAAGTTTTTCCAGTTGAGGAAAATTCACACCAACAAAAATATTTCAGATATGTTGATCAAAGTGGTTCCACAGCAGAAGTTGGAGTATTGCAGCAAGTCCGCTGGGATGGACTTCAAGTAGGAGCCTCACTTCGCATTGCCCCGGATTGGTCTGGAGGGGGAGATTGTTAAGTATCCAGACCAAATTCAAAGAATGTTCATGAATGATCCATTGGTTCTAGAGTAATGTATTCTAGTTTCCCACAAGGAATTTATGAGGGTCAAACAACTCTGGTTCTAGAGTTTGAAGTGCATGGACCAAGATGAATGTGGATGATTCATGAAGGAGAATTAATTGAAGGTGGTTGAATGGAGCATAATGAAGTCATCTAGAGGGTTCCTCCTTGGTGTATATAAGGAGAGGTCATTTGCTCATTCTATTCAATCCAATCTCATCTTCACCCAAATAGAGAGTGAAGAGTGTCCGCTCTAAGTTGAGAGTGTTGTAGTTGTTAGGTAGCAAACAAGTGAGAGAGAGAGAGAGAGTTTCCTTCAAGTAGTATTCTTGAAGTTGTGTATCTCTTGTACCCACCTTATCATAGTGGAAGTTCTTGTTGTTGCTGCCCGTGGACATAGGCACCTTGCCGAACCACGTTATATCTGGTGTTCTTTTTCCATTACTCTCTTTATTTCTTTGCATATTATCCTATTGTGGTTTGAGTTATTATTTCCATTCTATTAATTTTCCCAACAGAAGAGTAGTTGGCTTCCTGGTATTCAAAGTACCATACCATTGTGCCACACACAATGTTTTGAGCAGTTTGAGGCTTACTTGACCAGAGTGTCATTTCGATTTTTCCAAATACCCTATAACATCATAAGTAGCTTTTGAAAAACATCAGTTTGCAAAGTCACTCCTTGCTCAAGCATCCATTCCTTAAAATTAAAAGCCGGAGAGATGAAAGCATGCAGATGGAAAGGGGCACCTGCAAGGATCTCTTTGGCAATGGGCATGCACAAAACACATGTGCTAAATCTTCAAAAGGATGAGAACAGAATATGCATTTCAGCTCACCTTGATATCCTTTGGAAACTTGATTTCCTCGAGTAGGCAGGAGATTTTGACATGCTCTCCAAACACAGTTTAATACTTTACCTGGTATTTTTGCCTTCCAAAGTCGCTGCCACAAGAGTTTATAGGGGTCTCCAGATGAGGTGGAAACAAGTGACAGATATTTTGGACTACCTATGATGAATATCATTTGGATCAGTGCACCACACTCTATCAATATTGTTGATTCCTTTTATCCGATTTCTCTGCCTTCTGTTAGACGATTTCCGATGAAAGAAAGACTAGTTTCTATCTCCTTCCTTAAGCCATAATGCTTTTGATCATTGGCACCAATATGTTTCCTGTTGAGCCAAAAGAGAGCTAAGTTGAGTATGTAGGCTTTTCTGTTCTTCAAACTACCTAGGAAAGAAAGGTAGCCGCAGTAAATCTTGTAGCTTTTCTTGAATCACACGGATTTCAACTTTTTGAGCATCAAAAAAAGTTGATGCCACTGCAACTGATCTTGTCCTGTCTTATGTATCTTCATGCCAACTTGCAGCATACCATTTCCTGTTAAAGGCAGAGCCCAGCCCTGTTTAATGATAGAGTGGCAATCCGAGTGTCCTTGCCACATTTCCTCAAACCTGAATCTTCGCGGAGTTCTCCAAGGCATTCTCTTCTCAGTACTCACTTCAATCAACAACAGAGAAATGATCAGACTCATTTGGCGGCAGCGTTAAAACTCTAGAACAAGGATACCAATCATGCCATTGTGGGGATTGAAAGCTTCGATCTAATCTTTCCTTAGTGTGTCTATCAGACCAGGTAAATCTCCCTCCAATAAATCCCATATCATGCATATCGCAAGCCATAATGGTCTGACAGAATAACATCATAGGTGCCATAGCTCTTGGGACTCCTTCCAACTTGTCTGCATTGCTTAATATCTCATTGAAATCCCCTGCCATAAGCTACATCAGAGAATATGGTTGAGCAACCAGAGTTTGAATGAGATTCCAAGTTCGATGCCTTTGACTGCACTGTGCATATCCATAGATACCCGTGAATCGCCAGATTTCTTACGATCCAAGTTGTCCCACTTCAACATCAATATGATGCGGTCCATACGTTTTCAATCGCACCGGAGTCTACGCTCTCCATAGCAGTGCCACTCCTCTAGAGTCATCCTCACATGGATAGGCGATACACCCAGTACAACCTAAGTTTGAATGAATTGAGTCGATCAAACTAGGTTGTTCTAGGGTTTCCGAGAGAAAGATCAAACTATGGTTTCTTGCTTGGACCATGTTAATAAGTGCACGTTGGGTTTCATGATTAACAATGCCTCGGCAATTCCACACCAGAATGTTGATCTGCATCATTCTGTCGAAGAGATAGAGGTCGTACACTAACGGCTTGAGGGCGGTCTAGGGTTTGGCCGCTTAGTTTTTCAAGGTAGACACTTCATGTTGCTATATATTGTGATTATGTTTACTATGTTCTAATTTAATATTTTCTGCTTGACTAATTATAAGGTCTATGAGACTATGACACTATTAATTAGTGGATGCTTTTCACTATGTAAAATATGCTTATTATTATAGTAAGGATAGATCTTTCATGAGACTAGAGTGAAAAACCCTAGTTAAGACAGAAGACGCAAATAAGGAGCCGTACCTGTCAGGCGGAGCTCCCTCGCGGCGTCATTGTTGGACAGGACAGAAGGGACCTAGTGTCCAGATCGATGTGAGAGGTCCAGTCGGAGAAGAAGTTGCGGGGGCATGATGGCGCAAACTAGATCGTTCTAAGACTTCAACGTCGGCCGTAGGCAAGTGGGATCAGGGTCTCTCTATCCTTGGGCGGAGTGCCGGCTGCGTGGTGGTTGCTTAGAGTTGGCGTGGCGGATCGGAGATCGCTTGGCGGTGATAACCAGGTGGCGGCTTCGCTGGGTTCCTTGGGTTTTCGATTCAATCAGCTTGCTTCGATCTGGTTCAGGCGGTTTCGCTTGGATCTGGGGTGGCTCGTCTTGCCTGAGTAGTAGGCATGAAGGAAGGTTGGAGGATCAGATTGTACTTGCACGGCGTGAAGGTGACGGCGGTGGAGCTGCCGGTGGCAGGATTCTCAAGCCTTCTGAAGTTTTCTTTTCATCAGGCTTAGGCATGGTAGCATATGGGCCTGGGCTTTGGTTCTTGGCCTCGTTTATTTTTTAGTTTATATATTTATTTTCATTTATTATTTAGTAGTTTACTAGTTTATGTTACATGTGGCTTTATGCCGGTAATAAGTCCATACTATTTTTTAGTAGGACGACGTGGGCTCTGTCCTGGACTGCACACTTAGTGTGCCTTGTTTGCCCTAGCAAGACGGCGAGCTATTTGCTTGATCAAATGGACGCAACCTCCTAGTGGTAGGATGAAATTGAGTGTCATCGGATTTATTTCCGTGCAGCAACATAGTGGGAAAGCTGTGCTACTTGTAATTATGCTTCTTGGTTATAGAGTTATCTTTCCGGTATGTCACCGCTATGTTAAAGCAAATGGAGTAGCCATTCGTGCACTCTTTGCTATTTGGTGCTTCTTAGAATACATAAATTTTGTAGAGAGCCCTGGTATTATTTCGGGATATTCTCTTTATGCTTATTGTAATCTGGGATTCAGGCTCTATGTCCCCCCTTTATATTATGCAATTTCATTACTCAAGGCTTGAGGGCAGCCGCACCAGCCCATTTTAAAAAAAAAATGCTTATTATTTTTCAGTGGAAAATAAAAAACTAAAGTACGTTGATCTAGAGTGATTTTACGTTTTTGATGCTCTGTAAGTTCTAAATTAAGATAATGTATCATAAAACTAAAATAGATTTAAAGATATGGAACAAACAAATCTTATTGACTCTTAATAACAACGTTTATTGTCCCCCAATAAACAGTTTATTGCCCACGATAACAGGTTTAGACTTTACTGAATCAGGTCAGGACTTTACAAAATCTGAATCACAAGTTCAATTTTTTTTATTTTCTTACTTGATGTTTTTATGATTTCTGTCATCAAGGTACTTTATTGATATAATTATACTATAGTAATGCTAAACTAGACTTTGATATCTAATTTAAGGTATGCCAAAAAATCTATAAAAGATTGAGTCTTGAACATGGACAAGAGCTTAAACTGCATACAAAGCCAACCTATTAGGCTGGTTAAAGCAAAAATAGAGGTTCTTAGACTAAGAGGTTCCTTGACTAATTTTCATTTAGTTATCTTGGCATGCATGTTAATTAAAACAAAATTCTTCGAAGATAATATGATCGTCAATTTAGCAATATAATGGCATAATTATTCAGTGTTTTCCTGTTTTGGACTAGAAGTTGACTAAAAAAAAAATTCAGAAAATAAAAGGTAAGAAGAAGAACCAACTTCATCATGCTAGTATCGACTACCTGATTGGATGCTTACTGCTTACAGAACATGACAGAAATCACCAACAGTTACTGCTCCAGATTATAGCTATAGATTATTAGAACAATGTACTGATAGAGGAGAAGTGGACGTGAACAGAAAGTATTTGAAACAGAAGCTTTACTGATAGTGAAAGTTTTACAAGAGGTGTTTACAAAGGTACTGAGATGTATGCTTCTCAAATGTACCTCTTCTGCTACCTATTCTATCTCTTATACTAACTTGAGCTAACTATTTTGAAAAATCCACCGTAAGATGGTGATACTGTCATTAGTATGCTTACATGACAGAAGTACGATACTGCAGTGGGCATTGGTAAAGTCTTGGATGCTGAATCTTGGAGTTTATATTGGTCATCAATAAGCTCTTAAATGCCATATTACTCATATGAGGTAGAAACCCAATTCTGGTGAAGTTGATTTCTGTATTGTTGTTACTCTCTATTCCATGAGCTCGCTTATTTGTTGTTGTAAAAATTTGATCAAGAATTCCTGTGCTTCTCTCTCAAGCACATTTACAGAGAATGCAATATGGTAGCAGATTGTCTTGCTAAACAGAGCATCAATCACGATTATGTGATTTATTGAGTTTGACAACCCTATTCACTCCTCTTTTGCCTATCTTGATGATCTTGATGGAGTAACTTGAGAAAAGAAGAACCTCTTTCAGGCCTGATGCTGGGCGAGGTTAGCTAGCTTCTAAGTTTGCTTATTTGTATTTGGGTCTTTTTAAACCTCCTGCTTACCAAAACAAAAACAAAAAAACAAAAAACTATGATGCTGCAGTGGGCGATGTTACCGTTAGAGCAAATAGACCTTATAGTAATATAAACACCATACAACCAAATCTGGGGTATCAATGTCGTGCGGTCGTGCCCAATAACGATGGTGCTAAACGCACATGGGTTTTCTTTAAGCCTCTGACTTGGGAACAAGTGGTTGTTTTATCATACATTCATTGGTTTTGTTCTCTTTCTTCAACTTTGGACTTTGGAGAACACCATGCTGACTTGTTCAAGGTAAGCCAAACACCAGCTATCAAGTGGTTGCTGGAAAAATCATAAGAATTTAGTGTTTAAATCTGTCCAACACGTTTTGGTAGGCCGATGGAGATGTCCTTGCAACTACCTGGATTATTGATCAAGTCAATTATACATTATTGGGAGCTGGTTGGCTTTCTTACGTTTTCAGAATGTTTTAAGGTTCTTATTGCCAGGTAGCATTCTGCAAATGCAGCGACCTTTGTTTAACATATTGGCGAGTTCCAACTAAGATTATTTAATTAGGAAAATATACAGATTTAGTCACTCAACTTTAACTTCGACTATCACTTTAGTCCGCCGATGAATTTTTCCAATAAAAAAGGTCACATAATGCCTCACATGCCATTTTATAAGGTTATTTTCATCCTATAATTTCAGAAAATTTCAACCTATATTCAAACCAAAGGTGTCACATCTCTTTAACATCTTAAAATAACCCTTAAAAAATGGCATGTGAGGCGTCATGTGACTTTTTTTATCAGAAAAATTTACTGGCCGATTAAAGTGATAGTCGGAGTTAAAGTTGAGTGACTAAAGTGAGATTTTATAAACATGAGTGATCAAAGTGTCAATCAAGCTAAAGTTGAGCGACTAAAACTTATTTTTCCTATTAATTAATCTAAACAGTTGTTAATATTTTAGATATTTGCTTGAATAACAATCTGACCCATCCGATAGTGTGGGGGAAAATAAATAAAAGAAAAGAAGTTACAAACACAATCGATTAGAAAGCTAGACAAGCGACATTACCGTCAAAGTTTTGATACCAAAAAACAAAATTCCTTATTTCCTATTTCCAAAAATAATGGTATGTGAATTAATTTTGGGTGCGGCTATTGTCACCCTATTAATTATTTATTTACCCTAAGGGCTAAATACTGATTACTACCATGTGGAGTTTGGGTCCAAAATCAATTCGGTCCTTGGACTTAATGTCAATGTCTCAGATTCAGCAGTAGCCGAACCTTGATCAATGCGGGTCCGAGGGGTGAACCGCTACTGATGATATCCTTGTTATTTCTGCTATCTGTCAAATGAAATACACAGGGCGTCAGAAGGAGATCGTGGTTGACGGTCTTCTCTTCTACGATGCTTAAGTCAGTCAATGTATTGTATTGACAGAATAACGTTAGGAAAGCAGTAAATGCGTAATTAACGAGGAGGGAGGAGTGGACCTTTTATAGGTGGGGAAGAGACTGATCTCTTCCTTGTTTTCGATGTGGGACTGATGTGCTTCTATTCTCAGCTTCTGATAGTTCAGCGAGGTGATATTGGCGCGGAGCGTCAGCGGTGATCCTGGACTAAGCCAGATCTCAGGCGATAGCCTGTCTGGTGGTGTTTCCGTAGGTCATACCCTTGATGGCTATTTGGAACCGTTATCAGTGGCATGAGCGTGGCTCGTTGTAGCTAATTATGCTTTAGGCAAATGCTCATGTAAGTACAAAAAACACCCATGCACTTTCAATTTTGATCCAATAGGTCAGCCTCATTAGTCTTCCTTTAATTGAGTCTGTTAACTTGCTGACATGGCTCATGTGGGGCCTATGTTTTATGATGTGGCAATAAGGTGCCATACTTAGTCAAATTAGGAGTGTGTCCACTATTAGAAATCTAAACCATAACTTGAACCCATAATCTCTTACATAAAAGTCACACAACAAACCACCACACTAACCTCACAATGTTATAAATTATCCTCATATTTTACATTTATTTTTGATAGATTTCTAATAGTGGGACTCGCTCATTCAATTACAAGATGACATGTCATCAAAGATGAGCCCACCAAGTCCATGTAAACCTTTAAGCTGACTAGGCATGCCACATCATCGCCATGTCATAAAACATGGTCTCCACATGAGCCACGTCAGCAAGTTAACAGACTCAATTAAAGGAAGACTAACGGATTGGACTTATTAGATCAAAATTGAAAGTGGAGGTGCGTTTTTGATGAAATTAAAAGTCCATGGACTAAATTGATTTTGGACCGAAACCATAGGATGGTAACCATCATTTAGCCCTTTTTTTAATTTCAAGTTTACTAACTTCACCCATTCACAGTACCTAAAATACCCTCTTCCAATATAGGGTTTAACTCGAAATTTTTCTATTTGGCTTCCTCTTCATCTCAATTTTTTTTTATTAGCATAAGATATCGAGAACGATTGAAGATGATAAATGCTAAGAAAGAAAGCGTTGGGGTTTAACGTTGAATGAAGATATTAAAAATGAAGCTTACGTTCTAAAGGGTGTGATAAGAAAAACAAATTGTAATTTTTAAAAATAAATTTTATGTTAGGATAATAATAAGAAACTTGTATGGTGGATAAAGTAGTTAGTAGGTGGCAATAGCCGTACCCATCAATTTTATAGGTCCCGCCTGCATCTTACTTTAGGTGGCATCTAATATTTCACAAAGCTCAACCTATCATAGAATTTCAATACATGACATGGTTGTGCTACATTAGCAGTCACGTAAGGTGAGATGCAAGTGGTAATCAAAAATGTGATTCACCTACCATTACTCATTTTTGAAATTATTTAAATTATCTAAAAATAATAATTAAAAAGAACCAATTTAATGCAAAAGTGATTGGCGAAGATGGAGACAAGTCTGACCAAGTGATCAAGTCCATCAACAAGGAAATCGATATTGACCGAAGTGTTAGCTACTTGGTTCCCTTATGTGGACAACAAAAGAACATCATATATAGAAATCCAATGTAGACAACTCTTCCATGCCACCATAGGTGAGAAAACCCGCCCTGGATTTCAAAGTGAGGCCTGCGAGGCCCACTTTAGGAGAAAACTTACCAAAACTTTGGCAGAATCTACCCTAAAAGTGAATTACCCAAACCTATATTAACAATTAAACACTTCTATAATTGTCAACTAGAACTCCAACTTCAGTGAGCTTATATGCTCTCCTCGAAGATTCAACTTTCAATATAATAAGACTAAACTCAAATCTCAAATATCAATTTATTATGGTAATCATAGCAACTAAATTAGAACTGAAATAATAAGGTACAAGTAGGTTAAACATATAACCTACAAAAAGAATGAAGGTGGTGGACACTATGCCTCAACTCCTATGCACGCTCTACCCCAATTACTAGGCACAAAAAACTGAAAACTCTAGGAAAAATCATTTAGAAAAATGTTAGAGTGAGTGCATGGGTCGAAAAATAGATAATTTCAAGAAAATAAAATAAAATTTAATGCTTTCTCAAAATTTGTTTTCATATAAAACCAGGGTAAAGCTATGGTATGTTAACCATTTCTCATACATCAACTATTTTTATCCCTTTAAAGACTCATGTTACCACTTTGAGGACTAATATTACTATTTTGAGGACGCATATGGTAAACTAAGAAATTTGCCACTTTAAGGACTCATATTATCACTTTGAGGACTAATATTACTATTTTGAGGACACATGTGGTAACTAAGAAAATTTACCACTTTAAGGACTCATGTTACTACTTTAAGGACTAATATTACTATTTTGATGACTCATTTTACCACTTTTAAGACAATTGTATGCATGTCATACATTAACACATTGTAGAATTTTCCATAAAACCAAGCATGCAA
Organism: Rosa chinensis; assembly: GCF_002994745.2. Lineage (NCBI taxonomy): Eukaryota > Viridiplantae > Streptophyta > Magnoliopsida > Rosales > Rosaceae > Rosa > Rosa chinensis. The sequence goes on along the minus strand of NW_020126834.1, from coordinate 146,782 downwards.
TAAAGTCTCGTAAAAATACCCTTAACCAAACCTCCTCTAGTACTGAAATATCAAAATCTTAGAAATCTGATTTGAAATACTCATATGAAAAAATGTGCGGTGACTAGAGGGTACTACCGACTAGTCATTTCATGCCACCTGGAGGGTACTACTGACCAGATGAAGCATCGGAGTGTACTGCAGACCGTAATACGAGCAGGCGATAGTTAGAGGGTACTGCCGACTAACCATCTCATGCCCTGGATGGTAGTGTAATAAAAGCATTTTACATGGTCCATCCCTATATTATTCTTTGTTAGTTTACTCTATTTTCTCTTTATTTACTTTCTTTTGTGTCTATTAGGTTTTTCAGACCAAATATGCAAAATAAGATAATATGGAAGAAAGATGTGCAAATAAAGAAAAGCTTGAAGTCCTGGCCCAAGCAAGTGACCTTGATAGACCGAGGAACATAATCCATAGAGATATCGCAGCAATAAAGGAGAAAATATTCAGAAAATATTGATGATGACATGGCAAATTCTCATTGGACAAAATGATGCGGAGAAATCTCAATTCAATCAGAGAATTAAGAAGTTGGCTTTCTCTACAATTCAAGGAATCTCAAACAAAAAAAGGAATGAAAAAGGACTCAAGAGCACTATAAAAAGTCTAGAAAAGCAAATGATAAGATTTTTATGCACGAGAATCAAGCAGAGAACCTGAGCACAAGAATATGAACAGAGCGATTTTAGACTAGTCTAATCCATTTTTCGACTAGTTGAATTCCGGCGATTTTCAACTCGAATTTTAGGATATTTCTATTTTCTTTCTTATGAACCTTTGTGAGCTTTCAATTCAAACTATGTGCAACTAATTTCTTTGTAGTTGGGGGCTGTTGAAGCCTCAATCATGATTGTAAGCCATGTTATGACATTTAATTAGTTTTTGTTTATTCAATGAATGAGAAACTAGCTAATTTCCAATTTTACATTGATGATTTTTTTATGTGCTTTCTTTGTTGGCCAACTTAGATTGCATGTTTAAGATTCTATTGCTATGAATGAACATTGCATGTTCCTTTTAAATAGGTTTCGTTCAAAGTTCTAGAGTAGTAAATTGTTTATGAGGCAACTAATTAGGTTCCTAGATTAATTGAGATGCGTCATACTCATGATGTCTTTTGATGTCTCATTTTTCTTATTCTTAATGGTTTATGTGTTAAATCCAGAGTTGTGTCAACCTAGGTTGCATTTTAGAAAATAGGTTAGGTGTAGAGCGTCTCTCACTAAGTATACAATTAAGGAAAAAGAATAGGTTAATTCAGGCGTTGAGTTAACTTGAGCATCTTCATCCATAGATAAATAAGTCTGGGTTAAACGTGGTTTGCATACTTGATTGATTGGTTGTGGATATATTCCATGGCTTCTGTTTCTCTATTGATTCTGATGTCGCTTTTGGGAAGCGACCAATTTAACCCTGAAATGTCATTAGTAGTATAAAGTAAATAGGGATCGTTCTATTCCGGGGATTGAGGGTACACCTGTCATTATCAAACAATTAAACAATTAAAATTAAAACAAAGTATAATATTTACAAAGATATAACAAAATATATACATATTTACGAAAAAGGGGGGATTTTTGGTTTTTGGTTTTCTATTTCGAAAATAAAATCTAAGTTAACAAAACAATTAAAATGCAAAACATAAAAACACAAATGGGATGTGGGAACAAGGATCAAAGTTGAAACTCATGATTAAAATTAATTCAAGTTCATCATTGTTCATCATAGTCATGCAAGAGGAGTTGATCATGTGAAACGTTCAAAGCAAACAATTTCCCATATTTTACTTTCAATGCTAATTAACCTAAGCGAAAGCACCTAGATTAATCCTATCAAACATGCAATCAAACCCTAGAAAGCTAGTCAATCATGTCATGTTTAACGCATTAAGCACCTAGAAAGGCTATCAACTCAAATGTGCAACTTAGTATGAAAAAGTCCACCTAATTGCAATCTTCTTTGATTAAATTCGGTTTTTGTACAAAACCTTTACTACTTATTGATTCAAGAACACAAAACCAAAAAGTTGATTCATGTTCTTAAATTCGTAGCACCAATTATATCAAAACCCTAAGTGTTTGCAACCACATAAGATTAAAATACAAAAGTTATCTATCATGCAAATTTAATCAAACACTCACACAAAACAACCATAAATCGCAATATATGAATCTGAAAATTAACAATTAATCATAAAATTCCAGAATTTAACAATTGTTCAAACATGTGTGTCAACTAGGGCAAAACCAACGAAAATACAAAGCAAAGTTACAAGGAGAATCGGATTACACCGTGATGAAAGTGAGATGAATGAAGTGATGATGTGGTCTCTTGAATTTCGAAAGCAATCTTCAAGGTGGAGGATGGATGGTGTTCACGGCTTGTCCTCTTCTTCCTTGGCCTTGCTTGCACTTCGTGGTTGCCCTAGAGGATGGAGAAGAGCACGGCTAGGCTAGAGAGAGTTTTTTGATTTTTTTCTCAAAGTGTAAACGTAAAAGTGGGAACTAGGAACTCCTTGACGTTGAGAGAGGGGAAGAATATATAGGAGCACGGCCTCTAGGTGTCCAATCCGTCCAAAACCCTAGAGAAACTCACCGAAATAGCTTGCTTTCTCCACATAATTTTCTCCAATGGTAGCTTGCCACATAAGCCCTATGAGGTGGTGCAACCAATCACAAAATTCCAATATATATTCCCTAAATAATCTTGCCGAAATATATAGAGATATTTTCTGATTTCCTTCACCAATTTCGGCAACAATATATTTAGAGAATAAAGGGGGACGAACCTAGACTCCTTTGAGAGCTTTTTGTGTTCAACACATATTCTCTTTCCTTTAAAAGCTCCCTAAGAAATCTCCACGAAATCTCTTTATTTTTCTGATTTTTCCTCACGGCAAAACCCTAATTTCTCTCTTCATTATCTCTTGGCCGAATTCCCTAGGGTTTGCACGGCATTCCTCATTTTCCTCTTGGCTTGGACGGCAAAGTCTTCTAGGGTTTCTTCAAGTAGATTTCTTTCCATAAAAATAGCCCTAGAAAATCTTTGATTTTTCCTTTGATTTTCACGCCACCTTTTCCTCTCCCTTTGGTTTTCACGGCAAAATATCTTTAGGGCTAGGGTTTGCGTCACAAACCCTAATGTCATGGGCTTTTATGAGCCTTGATCCAATTTGCCGAAAATCCAAAGAGTTCTTGGGCCTCGTTGCTTTTTCAAGCCTTCTCATTTTCCAACGCAAAACACATTATTTTTCCATTTCTTTTTCATGGTTGCGTTGGGAACTTGCTAGGGAAGCCTTCCTCCATTTCGTAGGGTTTCCTGGTTGGACTAGGAAATCTTATTTCTTCATTTCTGCTCAAATGTGTGGGCCGTTTTCTCTCATTCGTTCGTCTTGATGTTCGCAAGCTCTCTTTCCATTCGTGCGTTCATTTCCACTTTCTAGCTCGGAGGTCCTGAAAATAGAAACTAGTAAGAAAAATAGAAACTTTCCTAAAATGAAAAATGGCAACTTTCCTAATCTGAAAATGGGAAACTTTCTACAAATGAAAAATAGAAATTACCGAAAATGGAAACTTACTAAGAATGATAAATAGAAACTACAAAAATAGAAACTTTCTACAGATAGGAACTTTCCCAATCAAAGAATGGAAACTTTCCTAAATAGGGTTTTATTAAGGAAATAACGCAGAAATGTAGGGAAATGCAGTTAAAACGTCGCATTAAAATGCTCCTATCAAATTCCCCACACTTAGCTTTTGCTAGTCCCTTAGCAAAATCACACTAAGACTCAACGAAATTAAAGACTCCACAAAACAATGACTCTATTGCCCTTCAACTATTTGTCTCAGCAATCTCTTACTTTCACAACACCAAGATTAGCACTTAACCAAAATTCAATGTTAGGCATTCGAGAGTTAATTGAAACACATAATTTACACATACACAAGTAGGACTTGGTTGTAACAATGGTGATGGTTCTGTTAAGAACGTTTCAAACAAGTCTGATTCAAATCCTCACAAGGTATATCCACTCTTTCTTCTCTCAGATCATGGCAATGCTTAAAAGCTTATACACTCAAGTATATGTGAAAGATAACAAGTATCACATATGTAAGAAACGAAAGCACATGTATAATTTTCTTTAAAGATCTCATGAAGGATACCAACTACTTGCACAGATGGACCCAAGCCATAGGTTCAACTCTTGTAACTCATCTCCACATCAAGGGCTGTCCCATCTTAAGGATCAAGAAGGTCTTCTTAAGGGTTGTAATGGGGCCAAGGCTCAAGGTTTTAAGAAATGAAGGGTAAGGATTTATCAAAGTGTCCTAAAAACCTAGAGCACATGTAGATGTAGAACCTCAAGAAATCCACCAAGGCATTGCAAAACGTCACTTTCCTTAGAGGTAATATAAAAGGGCCTAATGTCTTCATGTTGGGCCCAATCTTCATTGTAAACTTCCCTTGAACTATAGTGAATGGACAAAGGCAAATTTTTCTGTAGTGGGCCTTCAGTTTAAAGTAACTCCAAATCACTAAGTATGGGGACTAAAATCCATAAACTTTTCTTTTCTAGCCGTACACAATTTTCTTTTCTTTTCATTTTTCACGGCTTTCACATATTTTTTTTTCTTTATGGACAAGTCTACCCCCACACTTGAACTTTCACCTCTTCTCAATCTTCATCCTTAGCACCAAACCCATGTAGTATGTCTCAAAAGATAGCTCCACTAAGTTTTAGAACAAAGGGTAGGTGTACTATACTAAGGTTCATGGTTAAGGATTTTAAGGGTGATGAAAGAAAAGGCTCAATGTAGGCTCAAGGGGCTTATCTAGGGGAGTCCCACGACGGGCACAATAGGGACACAAGTTTATATGGCAATGGTGGTAATTCCTAGGGTGCCTCTATCCCTTCCAGAATCAGGGCCATGTATATACGTCTCAACAAGCACAAGAGTGAATTCTAGCATTCTCTAGTCCATCAAACTTAATCTATGGCAAGTAGTCAATCAAATGAAAGAATAATGAGATCATCAAAATATCGCCAAGAAATTAAGAATATATTTCATTTATCACTCCAAGAAAAGGGACATGGCTCAATTATCTCACATGGGTTTTATGAATCAAAACTCATCTTAACATGCTCATATTCTGTACCAAGGTCGAAATCCATATCCACTACAATGCATACATTTTTCATATATCTCAATTAACCAAAGAATACCATTTAAAATCATCTCAATCTTGTGATCCTCTTTTAGTCATGATTTCAGAGATATAGAATCATCCTAGACAGTTGAAAGGGCATCCTAAGACTCAAAACAAAAACAAAAGCAACGAAAATTTTTAAATTTTTGACATTTTTCAATTTTTTTGTATTTTTCAATATATGACTCAAATAAAAGATCAAATATAAATCCCTTCCCCCACACTTAAATATTGCATTGTCCTCAATGTAATCAAGTATAAAGCATGCAATGAAACACTTAAGCATATAGGGATGAAATTTACGAAAATAACTACTAAACAAAGAAACGAAAAATAAAAGATAAGGATAAAGAAAGCAAATCTGATTTGCATGGGTTGCCTCCCAAGTAGCGCTTGGTTTTAACGTCTTCTCAGCCTAGACGTGGTTTCCTCTTGTCCTCAGTTGGTTTGACCTTCAAAGCCTCCATTTGGGTTTGGAATTGTGTTGCTTGGAAGCTTACCAGTTTCATGAAACTTGGTCATGAAGTCCACCACTTGTCCCATTTGCTTCTTGAGCTCAGCAATGTCCTTGGTGTGGTCTGTTGTCCTTGAAGCAAAGTCTGTGTGGCATTAGTCAATGCTTGAGTGGAATTAGTCAATTCTATCGTCTTATCATAGTGAGAGTGGATTCCCTACGTTTTGTTGAGGAGGCATGTAAGGTCTTTGATAAGGAGTCCTTGAGGACGTTGGAAACTGCCACCAAAGGGTTCTGACATTTTCATTGTTGGTCCACTTGAAGTTGGGGTGGTCCCTCCATCCAGGGTTATAGGTATTCGAATATGGATCATACCTTGGACGTTGGGGACCCCCTTGGTTCCCTTGATAGCCTCCTATGGCATTCACAGACTCCCAACCACCATTCTCACTTAGTTGAGGACATTGATCCGTAGGATGTCCTTGCATAGAGCATACCCCACAAGCAGAGGGTCCTCCATGGCCTTGAGTAGTCGCCACCTTGTTCACAAGAAGGGTGAGTTTGCTCAATTGATCCGCAATGGCAGGACTAGTGCTCACCTCATTTACCCTACGAGTGGGTTGTCTCACACCCTCATACTGTTGGGAGTTTAGGGCACGATTAGCTATAAGTTCCTTCCCAACCGCAGGTGACTTATCCATAAAAGCTCCTCCAGCTGCAGCATCAAGCATTTGCCTTTCCAAGGGTAAGAGTCCTTCGTAGAAGCATGTAAGTAGGGTCTCATCCTTCATCTGATGTTGAGGGCATTGTGCAAGTAGGGAGTTGAACCTCTCATAGTAGGCAGCATAGGACTCATCATGAGCTTGCTCTATTCCACTAAGCTTCTTCCTGAGTGTGATGACCTTTGAAGCTGGGAAGTATTTTTCCAAGAAGGCCTTCCTCATTGTTTCCCAAGTAATACGTCCAGCAGGAATCTCATATAGCCAATCTTTGGCTCTGTCAGCTAAGGAGAATGGAAATGCCTTCATCTTCAGAATGTTTTCATCAGCTCCTTGTGGTTGCATGTTTGTACACACAGACTAAATTCTCTGATATGCTTGTTAGCATCCTCCATATTAAGGCCATGAAATAGGGAGCTTGTGCAACAATCCACTCTTAAGCTCAAACTCTGCTTGTCTTCCAGCTGCAGGGGCAGGGTATACTATGCCTGTAGGGGGTCCTCTTCAACAGTTGCGGTGGAGAGTTCCCTAATAGATGCCATTCTTCTTCCTTGACTTCTTCAGGTGGTGGTGAAGGTGGTGGTGTAGAGTTGGACGAAACCACAGGTGAAGGTGAACGTGAAGGAGGAGATGGAGATGGTGTAGGTGATGTAGACTCCTCAGAAAAGTAGGTCCTCTTCCCTTGCTCGTTAAATGTGTACTCTCTGTATGTTGAAGGAGAAGGCTTGTGAACTCAAGGAGTGAAGGACCCTTCAAACGAGCGAGCCTTGCTTCAATTTCCTTTATTTTGGAGGGTCCAAAAGGCTCGGTCATTCATAGGAATCCTGAACATCATTAAAATTTCAAGAAATTAGTAAAGTATAGAATAAGTTAATTACAAATTAGTGATTTATACATCAACTTTACTATTCACGAGTCACTATTCACAAGTTACTATTCACGACTTTACTATTTATGATTTATACAAGTATAAAGAGAAGTATAAATTACAAACTATCCACAATCTTTTCACAAATAAACCACGTAAGAAATTTATACAAGTATAAAATGTACAAAACACACAATTTACAAGTGAGGTTATGTTCAAGTATCTTATTATCTTTACAAAATAAAGTTAATATCTCAATTGATTACAAGTTGTAAGTCGAGCCCAATAGAACCACTACTATTGGTGAGATACGATCTAGGGATAGTCGCCTAGACATAAGTCACTTTCCTTTGTTTCAGAAGGCTAGATGGCCAGATTAAGAGGTAAGTGAGAGGGAGGACTCATTTTGGTGACACTACGGAGGCTACTCCCTCATTGAGGTTTAGGCCCTATCGGCTACTCCCACATTGTGGTTTACGCACAGTCTATAGTATCTCTGAGATCCAATTTGAACCCATCACCCAGGGTCTCAACCTAAGACACCACCTATATGCCCCTTACTCAGCTTGAAAAGAACTCATGTGTTAGACAGTTCTCCAAATGCTAATAAAAGCCGCCCTCAACCTCATAAGACCTTAAAAGGCACTAATGAAGGGTTAAGGCCAATATTAACAAAAGGCCCTTATCTACTCATACGATTTTACACACTTATAACAATCAAGAATTTAACAATATTTATAATTAATTCTTTACATTTCCTTTGTTTAACAAGATTAGACACATTTACAAAAACTTTCAAACAAACAACAAACAAACGTCACAAATTTTTTTTTCTTTCTTTTTTTTTTTTTTTTTTTTTTTTTTACGAAATTAGTTACAAAAGTCTCTATTATTTCCTTTTCTTTACAATTATTTTCAACACTTAGGTACGGGAACAGGGAGTCTCGATGTGCAATGGGACTGAAACAGCTACCCTTTTCAAGACTATGTTTAATCCAATATACCTTAGTGAATCACAACATTTTCATTTGTTATATATATCATTGATTTCAAATTCAATTCCAAGCGGTAAATCAAGAGGACGTGCGGCCCAAGTATAGTCGTCTAGACACAAAGTCCCTCCTACATCCTTTGGGCAACCTTACTGAAATGGCCAGGTAGGGGAGGGCGACCACGAGAGGTAGAATCCATTTTGGCATGAGCTACTCCCTCATTGAGGTTTAGGCCCATTTGCATGCACTTCTGGATTCAAGAACCTGTCATGAGCGTTGTCCCCTTCCTAGACACCATCCCACATAGGCTATACTTACTTGGATGAAAAAGGTCCTAAGTGTGAAGACAGTTCAATGAATGTTAATAAAGGCCGCCCTCAACCTTAAGGGACCTGAACTAGGTACCAATAAGGGGTTTAGGCCAATATTAATAAACACGACTTCACCTATTCCTTCTTTAATTTACAACCTACAATTAAAATTCGTTCAAAATATAAATAACAACCTAAGTAATTAATTAACTAATTAACTAACAATTAAGAGAATTACAACAATTAACAAGTAATTTTTTTTTTTTCGAACACACATATAAACAAAACAAATATTCACATATTTAACAAGTGATTTTTCAATCCCCGGCAACGGCGCCAAAAATTGATGTCGCTTTTGGGAAGCGACCAATTTAACCCTGAAATGTCATTAGTAGTATAAAGTAAATAGGGATCGTTCTATTCCGGGATTGAGAGGGTACACCTGTCATTATCAAACAATTAAACAATTAAAATTAAAACAAAGTATAATATTTACAAAGATATAACAAAATATATACATATTTACGAAAAAGGGGGGATTTTTGGTTTTGGTTTCTATTTTCGAAAATAAAATCTAAGTTAACAAAACAATTAAAATGCAAAAACATAAAAACACAAATGGGATGGGAACAAGATCAAAGTGAAACTCATGATTAAAATTAATTCAAGTTCATCATTGTTCATCATAGTCATGCAAGAGGAGTTGATCATGTGAAACGTTCAAAGCAAACAATTTCCCATATTTTACTTTCAATGCTAATTAACCTAAGCGAAAGCACCTAGATTAATCCTATCAAACATGCAATCAAACCCTAGAAAGCTAGTCAATCATGTCATGTTTAACGCATTAAGCACCTAGAAAGGCTATCAACTCAAATGTGCAACTTAGTATGAAAAAGTCCACCTAATTGCAATCTTCTTTGATTAAATTCGGTTTTTGTACAAAACCTTTACTACTTATTGATTCAAGAACACAAAACCAAAAAGTTGATTCATGTTCTTAAATTCGTAGCACCAATTATATCAAAACCCTAAGTGTTTGCAACCACATAAGATTAAAATACAAAAGTTATCTATCATGCAAATTTAATCAAACACTCACACAAAAACAACCATAAATCGCAATATATGAATCTGAAAATTAACAATTAATCATAAAATTCCAGAATTTAACAATTGTTCAAACATGTGTGTCAACTAGGGCAAAACCAACGAAAATACAAAGCAAAGTTACAAGGAGAATCGGATTACACCGTGATGAAAGTGAGATGAATGAAGTGATGATGTGGTCTCTTGAATTTCGAAAGCAATCTTCAAGGTGGAGGATGGATGGTGTTCACGGCTTGTCCTCTTCTTCCTTGGCCTTGCTTGCACTTCGTGGTTGCCCTAGAGGATGGAGAAGAGCACGGCTAGGCTAGAGAGAGTTTTTTGATTTTTTTCTCAAAGTGTAAACGCAAAAGTGGGAACTAGGAACTCCTTGACGTTGAGAGAGGGGAAGAATATATAGGAGCACGGCCTCTAGGTGTCCAATCCGTCCAAAACCCTAGAGAAACTCACCGAAATAGCTTGCTTTCTCCACATAATTTTCTCCAATGGTAGCTTGCCACATAAGCCCTATGAGGTGGTGCAACCAATCACAAAATTCCAATATATATTCCCTAAATAATCTTGCCGAAATATATAGAGATATTTTCTGATTTCCTTCACCAATTTCGGCAACAATATATTTAGAGAATAAAGGGGGACGAACCTAGACTCCTTTGAGAGCTTTTTGTGTTCAACACATATTCTCTTTCCTTTAAAAGCTCCCTAAGAAATCTCCACGAAATCTCTTTATTTTTCTGATTTTTCCTCACGGCAAAACCCTAATTTCTCTCTTCATTATCTCTTGGCCGAATTCCCTAGGGTTTGCACGGCATTCCTCATTTTCCTCTTGGCTTGGACGGCAAAGTCTTCTAGGGTTTCTTCAAGTAGATTTCCTTTCCATAAAATAGCCCTAGAAAAATCTTTGATTTTTCCTTTGATTTTTCACGCCACCTTTTCCTCTCCCTTTGGTTTTCATGGCAAAATATCTTTAGGGCTAGGGTTTGCGTCACAAACCCTAATGTCATGGGCTTTTATGGGCCTTGATCCAATTTGCCGAAAATCCAAAGAGTTCTTGGGCCTCGTTGCTTCATCTTCAAGCCTTCTCATTTTCCAACGCAAAACACATTATTTTTCCATTTCTTTTTCATGGTTGCGTTGGGAACTTGCTAGGGAAGCCTTCCTCCATTTCGTAGGGTTTCCTGGTTGGACTAGGAAAGCTTATTTCTTCATTTCTGCTCAAATGTGTGGGCCGTTTTCTCTCATATTCGTTCGTCTTGATGTTCGCAAGCTCCTCTTTCCATTCGTGCGTTCATTTCCACTTTCTAGCTCGGAGGTCCTGAAAATAGAAACTAGTAAGAAAAATAGAAACTTTCCTAAAATGAAAAATGGCAACTTTCCTAATCTGAAAATGGGAAACTTTCTACAAATGAAAAATAGAAATTACCGAAAATAGAAACTTACTAAGAATGATAAATAGAAACTACAAAAATAGAAACTTTCTACAGATAGGAACTTTCCCAATCAAAGAATGGAAACTTTCCTAAACAGGGTTTTATTAAGGAAATAACGCAAGAAATGTAGGGAAATGCAGTTAAAACGTCGCATTAAAATGCTCCTATCAGATTCTCCCTTAAGCAATTTCATTATTTGTTATTTACTTTTAATTGTTTTCACAACTTCACAATCAACTTTTAAATGCAGAAAGTCTTACGATTAAGTTCCATAAGTCCTCTATAGGAGACCCTACTTCCTTATTCTACAATTGACATTCAAATCGGTAGTAGAAAAATTTGTGGCATAAAAACATCCGTTCATACTGTGATACGCTAAAAGTTAGCGCGCAATTTAACCCTGAAAATGTCATCGTTAGTATATGGTAAATAGGGATCGTTCTAATCGTGGATTGAGGGTACACCTGTCATTGTAAAACAAATAAAGAATTAATAAAAGTATAAAGTATAAATTTACAAAAATAATATATACAAATAACGAAATAAAAGGGGGATTTAAGAATTAGGATTTCGAAAATTAAAATAAAGAAAATACAAAAACACATATACAAGGGTGGAACGCAAGGATCAAAGATCAAATCCACAATCATATGAATGAAATCCAATCACAATTCCTATAGTTGATCTTCTATGTCATGAGAAAGAAGTTGACCATATGAAACGTTAGAAAGCAAACAATTTCCCATTTTTTACTTTCCTTGAATAATTAATCTAAGTGAAAGTACCTAAATCAATCCTATTGAACATGCAATCATAGTCTAGAAAGCTAGCTAATCAAGAACACATTCAACGCATTAAGAACAAAGAAAGGATGTCAACCAAAGTGCACAACCTAGTTATGAATAAGTTCACCTATTTGCAATCCTCCTTAATTGATTTCGACTTTTGTCCAAAGCCTTTACTACTTAAATCTAGCTCCAATTACATGCATATATCCTAAGTTGGCCACCAAAGAACACAAACATGCAAAAAGTTTTTTGTAATCCAAAATCAATCAAGCAATCTCACATAAGCAACATATAAATCAACATATAAAAATCACAATTTTATTTTAAAACATATAAACGGGCTTTAAACTTTTCCCTTAACGTCATGTTAACTAGAATTCATAACTCTACGAATCAAACAAAGGAAAAGAAAAGAAAGTTTGAAATACACCATGAAAGATGGATGACAAGCCTTGAGACGAAGAACTCGAAAATCCTTGAAAGCAAGCAATCTTCTAGGGACGACACAAGGGTGGATGGCGGATAGGATCTTGATGTATTGCATGACTTCTTCTCCTCCTTAGTTGAGACATAGAGCTTCTAAAGACTAGAGAATTGAGAGAATTTTTCTAATGTTTATTTACTGAGGGAGAGAGGTGGTGTGGTGTTGTATTGTGGTGTGGTATTGTGGTATGTTGTGGTGTTGTGGTGTGATGAAACGTCTAGAGAGGAGGCTATATATAGGGAAGGCAAGGCTTCATGAATTTAATTTCCAAAGTGTTTTCTGGTTGCACCACACAGCTTCGACCAATCACGTAGCGCCACGTCAGCTCTGATGTGTCATCCAACCAATCAAAAAGCTCCAAAATCAATCCCTAATATTTTGTTTCTGATTTTCCCATGATTTAATATGATTTTATTCACAATTTTCGGCCAAATATCTAGGCATGAACCTAGACAATGTATCGGGATGCATTTTGGACCTTTTCTCCCTTAAATCTCTCCATGGATTTATCCTTAATGTTCGCCCCTTGATTTCCTCTTGATTTTCACATTAAAATTGCAGATTTTATTCTCTACTTTCAGCCAACATATCTTGAGGGAATTAAGGAACGAATCTGGACTTGTTTTGAGCTTTTTCTTGTTGCACAATCCCTTGAAACTCTCCCAAGATTTTCTCAACGTAATCTCCTTGATTTTCACATTATCTCCATCATTTCCCATGCAAAAATCAGATTTAATCTCCCATAATATCTCCCACGTCATCTTCAAGCCATGTGGTTTCCTAGTGCCATCAGGACTCCTCTCTTTTCGCCATGTGTTTTCATTTAAGCTCATTTCTTCTCCATTAGAACCCTTGTACCTAGAAAATAAAAACTAAATTAAAATATGAGGAAATAACTATTAAAACATCGCATTAAAATGCTCCTATCATACTGCAGATCAGATGACGCATCGGAGCGTACTGTTCACCGGTATACTATGAGACAATGGCTAGAGGGTACTGCTGACTAACCATCTCATGTTGTTGAGACTAATTTCTACTACATTTTCAGTACATTTCTCTCTACATTTTGCTTATTATTTTTCCTTAACAATGTCATTTCTAACTTTTGTGTTTTTAGGTAGTTTTGAGTCTGGAAATGGAAGGCAATGAGTTATATGAGTAGAAATGAGAAGAAATGGAGAAATGAAGTTTTCCTAGTTCTACTAGGAAAAGGAATCCCAGTTGAAGTAGGAATCTTAATGAAACTAGGAAACAACTGAGAAAAATGATGTTCGGAAATGAAGAAATGACAAAGTCCCATTTGGACTATGAAACTTGATGACATTAGGAGACCTGGTGAGACTAGGAGATGCTGTGTCTTGAAGATGACTAGTCAAGATAGTTCAAGAATGCTCTAGATTATAGAAGAATTTTGGCAATAATGAAGATGGATTTCTAATTGGCCCAATTTGGGAGTCTGGCCCGAAGTTTGAAGCATGTGACTTGCACATGTGTCTCTAGATCCTTCTTGACGTTTTGAGGAGTCTATGGCCCATTTTAATTGCTTTTGTCGTGACAATCAAAGGAGAATATCAAGGAATTTTGGCAATTATCTTTTTGGGATATTCTTGGATTTCTATGAAATTTTGGAGAAGAAAATATAGGAATAAATATTGAATTATGATCCCTAATTACAAGGAGGCCGAATTAGGGTTAGTTACATGGAAGATTTCGGCAAAAGAAAGGTTACTTGCTCTCCAATTCTTATGCAATTTTCTTATTGGTCGAGTGATGCAATTAAAGAGAAATTCAAGGGAACCCTAGCCCTTGCCGTTCATTATATAAAGGAGGTTTGTGAAGCTCTTCTACAAACCACAAAATTCAGAATCAAAAGCCATAAACACTTCCCCTTCTCTTCCAAGTTTCGGCAATTTCAAGGAATTACAAGTTCAAGGCCGTGAAGCATCCTCCTCTCCATTCAAGCATCCTTGCCATGATCCCCATCCATTCCACCACCTTTTTGAGCTTTTTGCGTCCTTGAAGATCAAAAAGTGTAACCATGAACACATACTTTGTTTTCGGTTTTGTATAAGAAAATTATTTCGGGTTTCTATGGATTTTCGATTTTATTTTCTGTTTTGGATCTTTAATTTGCGATTTCTATGGTTGATGAAGAGTTGATTTTAGATATGTGATTTTCGAATACTATGAAGCATGTTTTAGGTTTTAGGTTTTTGAATTGAAAAATTGAGATTTCTATATGTTCTTGTATGATTGTTAATTTCGAGCTTCAATCCCATCTTTTATGTGTTAATTGATCTTTGGATGCATACTTAGGTTGATGAACATGTAATTGAATCCATATTAAGGTACTAGCGTTCTAGGCTTTAATAATTTAAGTGGAAAACCTATAATTACTTGGGTAAATTAACAATGAGTCTTGCATGCTTGATTAGCGTTCTAACTTGTGTTCTTGGCTTAAATTGATCAAACTTCCATTGTGTTTAATGTGTTGAGAATGTTTCTGTTAGTGATTAGCTGCGACTAGTAATTACATGATTAATAGGGTTAACTATGGTGCGTTCATCTAGTCAATTTAATTAAGGGAAGTAAAAAGAACTTTGTATGCGTTCATCTTTGTTCTTGATTGATTCAAATAACTCGATAATTAATAATTATTTTCGAAAGGAAACTCACTATCAGCTTCATAAATTATCGATGAATTGTCCAAAGCATAATTCATGAAATCGCCGTAAATTATCCATACTCAAATATTTAAATATCCACTTTCCGAAAAGAAATTTTCAATAATCGAAACAGTGGTATCCATAACACCTCAAATTTCAAATAAACTCAATGAGTAAATATAAACATTCGAAAAGGAAAATTATCACCATGTCATTGAAAACATAACTTAAAGTAATTCCAATATACTCAAATATAATCAAATATAATAAATCAATACGATAAATCATATTTAAAATATAACACTGCATGCATATTTAATTTAAAAATAAATTTCCACTAACAAAATTACGATTACAACTATGATAGTCGTCCAAAGAATATCTCCTCAAGCTCTATCTACAAGTCGTCCTTGAAAGATCTCGGAACTCGGATTCTTGAACCCGGCGATTCTCCTTCCTTCCACCGATTTGGTGTTGATGGCTTGGTGGGTTCGAACCATGACAGCTAGGGCTTCCAAAAATGGGTGGTGGCGCCGGTTAAAATTGCCAGAAATTGAAGATCGAATCGGATCAAGGTGAAGTATTGCTGGAGAGGTTATGGCTTTGATACTCTTTTCCAGCTACTAATTGAGGCAAGTGAAGGGTATAGGCTTGGTCGATGTGGAGAGACGCACTAAACTCGACTGGTTTGGCAGTCTGGGGTGGCTGGACGGTGAAGATATCGTCGGATCTTCGTTTCGGGTCAGGTCAGCAATCGAGTCTAAGGGATAGAAAATTCTCCTAGGGTTCTGTCCAACAATAGAAAGGTTCCCCCTTATCACTTTCTATTTATAGTAATTTCTTGAAATAGTAACTTCTTTTGTTCAAATCGTAGCTTCTACATGTGAACATTGATTTTAACGTACCGCATGTCCACAAACTCCGTTTAACGTCCTCTACAACTTTCTTGAAGAAAGTTTCCTATAAAACTAAGCCAAAAAAAAAGTCAGCTTCATTAGTAATAAAAATTTTGCAATTGTCAAAAGCTAATCACTCTTGAGTCTCACATCTTATGACTAACCGATCATTTCCCTGTGTCATGGTTGTCTTCCAAGACACTCTCCTAATTGATAGACTAACATTACAGAGCTAATGTTAAAACATTTTCTTGCTTCCTTTTTAGGTCCAAGTGTAAGCAAACTACTGTGGAAAGCATTTTTTGTGATGATGTAGATAATTCCAATGGGAGAGGATCCTCTCCTAACCTCCTTATCTTCCTAACCTGCCTAAGCTTTCAATTACAAAGCGACAGGTGTACAAAATACATCCAATGGCTGATATTGATTTCCCCACTATACTTTCAATCCTTTCTTCTATTCGTGACAAAGTATTGAAGCTAGCTTCAGCGTTTTAGACAACAACAAAACCAAGGACTCCTACTTCGTCTTCTTTATCAAGCTCAAAACCCAAGCGTTTTTAACCCCTCCACACAAATGTATCATCTTCATCTAAACACATGGTCATTCTTGCCTTTACTTTTCTTTCTTGTTATTTGATGTTTTTAATCGTTGTTTATTTGGATAAAGGAGGATTTAACATAGCCTCCATTGATTCAGATCTGATGCTACTACCATTGAAGCTTTAAGCAACCAGTTAATTATAGAAAGATTCAAACTTTGATGAGAATTAGAAAGAAGATCGAAGACATGGGTGTGGATTATTACAAGCTTTTACAGGTCGAGAAGAGCCCATATACGATGAATTGAAGAAAGCTTATAGAAAATTGGCTATGAAGTGGAACCCTGATAAGAACCCACTAATAAGAAAGAAGCTGAGACCAAATTCAATCTTGGAAACCAAAGGTTGGTCTTGAAGAAAAGACGGAATTCAAAGCTTTGGTTTCCATCATGAAGATGAAATTCAAAGGTTTGGTTTCCACCCAGCAAGATGGGTTCATGATGGGACTGTACAATTTGGTTGAAATCGAACCAAATTCAAAGGTTTTGTTTCCATCTGGAATGAAATTTGTTATGCTTGAAATCGAACCAAATTATACACACTTCAAAGGTTGATGGAATTGAAGATTTCAAGCATAACAAATTTCATTCCAAAGGGAGAAACATGCTCTGGAAACTGGCAAAGAAGAAACAGAAGAGAGAGAGAGAGGACCATGACTTATTTTTTGCCACAATAGGGATTAAAAAATAGATAAATAAGTAGGTAGTTTCGAAAATTAGTATGAGCTGTTGGATGCGCTTTTGTACACGTGTCGCTTTGTCATTGAAAACTTAGGCAGGTTAGGCAGATAAGGAGTTAGGAGAGGATGCTCTCCCAATTCCAATACAGACAAATATAACACTAATAACACATAAAGTCAAATATAAAAAAATAATCAATTATAGAAGTTCCACATAGAAATTTCCTACAAAGTTCCACACAAAAAATTCCTTTCCACATCAATGAACATCCAAATAGTCATGAAACTGAAACTCTAACGTTGGGAGCCATTATATTATACAATGTTTGCTATATGTGCCTTACATAATAAACCCTCTAATTCAACGGCTCCAGCTTTGACATTTTTTTAGGGCGAGTAATAGAATTCCATTGATAATTAGGATCAATACGTATGATGATACTAGGTCAAGGTATAATAAAAAACAATCACTTGGAAAGAATCAACAAAGCCAACTCTTCCAAACAATGTTTATTCAATAAACAAACTATGCTCAATTATTCAAGACTAGCTAACCAAAAGGAAACTACTAATGCTAAAAGCAAAATAAAGAAAATACGTACTTTATAACAAATCAAAACCAAGTTAATCCGGCAAAGCCGCCTAAGAACATAATGTTGTACCCCCCAATGAAGAACCAGCAAGGTCAGCAGTTGACTCTCTAAGAGGTTAAACCAAGAAGTTGAGAAGGGAAATGGGCCACCTATGGACCCAACCCACCAGACCACGCACAGACCACAAACACGAGCCCAAAAGAGTGAGCCCAAAAGCACAAATCCCAACCTTCACCCTACCCTACTCTGATGTGTTCATATTTTCCTATATGTTCTTTGTCTCTTAATCTTAGTATTTATACTTAGTCCTCCTTATTTCGAGTCATTTATGTTGTTATAGTGTGTTGTAGGTTTGTCTCATAAAGAGAGCTAAAATGAGCTAATAGAATTGAAGACGCCCAGGTCCCAGAATCTGCCTGTGCAGAACATCAACTCTCCAAATTATGGGAGTTACTCAGATCGATCAGGCAATGAACCTTATATCATTGGAAATCTACGGATATTACTTTCTGTAGAATTTACGGATTCGATTTCAATACTTCTGGATTAAGTTATGATTATTTGAGTGAAGATAGGTGGACAGGAAATCTGCTCGGGAATTTACAACCATTCATGGAGACTCAGTTCGCAGTGCAAGATCTTCAATCCTAATGTTTCAAGGAAGTTAATTCAGATGAGATTTAATGATGAACTTATTCCTACTTCTACAGAGATATTTCAGGTTTTTCCATTCCAAATAAGAAGGAATCTATTCTCAAGTCTTACAAGGAAACATGAAGCCAAGATGAGCAGAAATCATCTTTCCTATATAAGGGAGCACGAATTTACATGAGGAGGGAGTCTCGGGAGCACATTGTGTCACGCCCTGATTTTTTTAACATAAACAAAAATCGATATATAATCCATATTACATATGCGTGAACGTTGAGCCATCAATACAAAATACCTAGAAACTTTTTTCCTTTTAACCCAAGTACATTAATGCCCTGAACTCACTATGTCAATATTGACCGCTCCACAGAGTCATATATTAATAAACTTACGAATTAAATTGTCAACAACAAAATAAACGTAATGCTCCTCAGAGTCTACTACAACGGAAGACCTTACCAACGGTAAAGTTACAAAAAGGCTTCCTATCGTAAAGTTGCAAAGGCGCACTCGTTCAGTCGATTATCTAACCTGCAGGATTAACCCCTACAACTGTTTTGAATGTATACCGGGTTGTCACACAACAAACCCAGTAAGATTTTGCAAGCCCGTATGAGTACTCAACACAGTTAACACAATCCACCAGAAATAAGGAAACAACTCACACTTTGATTCCTTAAAACACGAAATAAAGAAGAATAACTCAACTTTAATTTCTTTTCAAATCGAAATATCGAAAACAACTCACTCTTTGATTCTATCAGTTGTACCAAATCGTACCATAGAAAACACCACACTTGAATTCTTCAGTAAACATAGAAAACATCGCACACCTTGAATTCTATCAATGTACCATAATCATACCATAGAAAGCAACTCACATCTTGATTTCTATCAGTAAAATATAGAAAAGAACTCACACCTTGAATTCTATCAATGTACCATAATCGTACCATAGAAAGTACTCGCACCTTGATTTCTATCAGTAAACATAGAAACAACTCACACCTTGAATTCTATCAATGTACCATAATCGTACCATAGAAGCAACTCACACCTTGATTTCTATCAAATCGTTAATACGGAAAACAACTTGCACCTTGTCCCCTTAAAAACATTAATAAGGAAGCAACTCACACTTGTTCCTAAAAACACGTAATGTCATGAGTTATCAATACAATTCCGTTACCCATGAATTACCCATATGGCAGACAGATTAGAGTCTAACTGAAAACGTAACTATCGTCCGGCCAAAGACGTGATCACCTGATATTCTGCCCAAGGTCATAGACCTTCAGTCCTCGGACCGCACAGTCTCTTGGAGCAAACATTAAGGAGTCGCACTGGACCAAATGTTACACAAATGTCAACACTTTGAAAACAATCAAAATCAACATTTCCATAATCACTGTTTTCCTAAAAGCCATAAACAAAACAATAAAAAAGCATCATCCATGCATATTGTTTTCATACCCAAATCTCAACGCTTTTCCCAAATTTCAACGCTTTTCAAAAAACAATCGAAATCAACATTTCCACAATCATTTGTTTTCCAAAAGCCACAACCCAAAAACAATAAAAGCATCATTTCATGCATATTGTTTTCATAAATCCACAAACTACCAAAACATATATATTTCACGTAAATATATATATATATATATATATATGTAGTCATCCGCTCAGGATGCCTACTAATACCAACAATAGTTTGCAGTTACTAAATAACTCTTAAAACGATATGGTAAGCCCGTTTGTGAATGAACTACGTGAGATTACTCACCTCGAGACTCCGTTGCGTCTTCAATACAGAACAAGACAGCCAATCCTCAAAATAGCCATACAAGGAGTACTACGTCACGTACCTAAGGAATTACAGCTTTGATTCAGTCAACGAATCACAAGGAATAACGTTCGAACCCTAAATTGAACCAAAATTTCCAAGGTGACGCCAAATGAGGCAAACCACATCCGAGACCACCCAATGTTCCGGAATACTTATACGATCGATATGTCAAAATCACAAGTTGATTGGAAGCTCAAATCCTCACGGATCGAATCATCAAACGGTCCGAAACCATAAAATCATAACTTAATCATACAATCTCCAAATTGCATATTATATATCGTAACACTCGTATCGATGAGTAAAAGATATATAATACCAGAAACTATCCTTACATGGCCGACAGGCCGCCAAAACGCCGCCACAGTCTGTGGTGCAACCACCACCAGCCAAAACTCAAACCACAACGATCAAGCCATTCAGAAATGTTCATCATGAAGAGTAGGGCAACTTTCATACCTGGAGCTAGTCTGGTTCGCCCTAGATTGTCATAGATCAAGCTTACAAGATCGCCAATCGCTGCAGTCTGATCAGCTCAAGATTCATTGTGCACCGCTGATCTTCAACCCTTGATCTTCCACTCCACACACAAAATTGTCCTTCAAGGTGGGTATAAGGATGATCAGGAGGAGGAGAAGATTCCGAAACAAGAAGGATCGCCGAGATGTCGCCGGAAAAATGAACTTCCGACCGGGTCCCGATCGCGTCGACTGTTGCTGCTCCGATCTCCACTTTTCGGTGAACCACCGTGCAAACCAACACCACAGAGCAAAGCACGACGCTGGTCTGAGTATTTTCGGCTTGTCCAGTCGCCGCAGGTAGCCGGAGGTGAGAGAACCAGTCGGGTCGGGTCGCGCGGAGGCTGAGGAGAGAGAACGGAGAAAAGGAGAGTTTCCGAAAAGAAACTTGGAAATTATGAAAATA
Source organism: Rosa chinensis (assembly GCF_002994745.2). NCBI lineage: Eukaryota > Viridiplantae > Streptophyta > Magnoliopsida > Rosales > Rosaceae > Rosa > Rosa chinensis. Next base: position 125,517 of record NW_020126834.1, on the reverse strand, counting down.
TTTCAGAATTCCTATTTATATCAAATTGAAACTTCTTCCGAAAGCCATAACTTCCCCATACAAAATACGATTGATGCATTCCATTTGTCCACAAACTCGTATCGACGCGCTCTACACTTTCGTGAAGGAGTTTTCGGAGAATCTGAACGTATCAAAGTCAACCTTAGCGCCACCCCTAAAGTCATATTTTCCGAATAAAAATTCGTCCGAAACACTCCCGCTCCATCCACGAGCCACGAAACCGTCCAATAACCCCAACTTAAATTCCAGAAATCCTCGAAAATAAATAAGAATTTCCGGGGCATCACACATTGAAGACACCTAAGGAGCGGAGACGACTCACCATCTTCCCTTCTTTTCCCTTTCCCTTCTTTTCATGTTTTTCCTATGTTTTATTTAGTTTTATTTTTCTAAACCTCTTTTCTATGATGAGGCCCTAGCATGATTGTTTACATGTTTTGATATTCAATTGATGGATTATAGTTTCGTTTTGATAAATTCTTAATCTCTGCTTGAATTGTTGCTTATGTTAAAGTTCTATTGATTCGCGACCTTTAGGGCTTTGCATGATAATTCAATTAGCTTCATGAGATAAGAATTGTGAATTACATTATTGTCGTACTTGAAGTAATGGTTTGCATGATTCCCTTGTTTTCTAGAATGTATTGAGTCCTACATGTTAATTATGCCGTACCTGGATAGACTGCATGCTAGGATATACGACCTCTACGTACCTGGAGAGATCATACACTTAAGGAAAACTATGGTCTAAGTGTCGTACATGAACTTAGATGCGGGAATTGTTATCTAAAGAAAGGAAAGAATCCATTGGTTGGTTCAAAGCGTAGATAGATTGCTGTGGTTGATTCAGACACCCTAAGTTTCCAATCATTATCACGCTCTTACTTCTAATCATTAGAAACTCTTTCAATTCCAATTTATTTAGATTTACATTCTAAGTTTCTGTTTCAAGAAATTTTCCATTATCATAAACTCTCTCATGCACTGCCCCTTATTCCCAAAAAAAAAAAGTATCAAAGTATCACGTCACCACAATGATTAAATTTCTAATTTTTTGTTTGTTTGTGCACTTTTAAGGACTAAACTAACCATCAAAGAGAATTGAACTACATTATATTCAAACTCTTGATTTGCATGTTAAGATGGTCATTCTACAAACTCACAGCACTTTAGTTTTAAATTTATCAAACACTCTGTCTCTGCTTATAGCACTCACAGCGGTTATAAAATTCAGTTTACCAAATACTTCATGCTTAGTTCTTAGTCACTTATTCTAAAAAAGAAGCAGAAGCCAACTTTTCCTAAAAGTACAGCCATACCATTAATCCCTCTATTTGTGACGAATCGTTATTCAAACCCTAGCCGCGCATGCATGAGCAAAAGAGAGAAAAGAGAAAAACTCTAGTCTTCAAAACCCTAGCTTGGTTATGGATGCTAGGTACACCTGGTGGCCTCGTTATTCAACGGTACGCCTGGTGGCCTCTTTGGGGTTGGCAGATGGCCATAAGCTGGTGGATCTCAGGCCACCGAAGGGGGAAGGCTTGCGCAGGTCACAGACTTTTCTGGTTGGAAAATTGTTGACTGCTCGTGCTTTTAACAAGTGATCTTCATGGGATGTTCTGGCTAGCATGGAGGCTCTATGGTCGGTATACAGCTCAGGCACACGAAGAACGCTTCCTATTCACTCTGACGGATCTTCAGACGGTAATTTCATTCTCTAGGGAGGGCCGTGGTGTTTTGATCGTGCACTGGTGGTTCTGGATCTTATGATGGAATAGGGATATGATGCAAGTACCATTTCCTTCTGTAGTGTTCTAGATCAAGGTGAGGGTCCTTCCACCTGCTTACCATTCTGATCAATGTTTGAGGCAGCTTGGAAGTGCTCTATGTCGCTTGTACAGAAGGATACTACAATTCGATGTTGGTCGTATCCGGATTAGGGTTGAGATTGATTTGCTATAATCGATGGTGCTTCACCGGAGATTCACGGTGGATGATGGGATAGTGGTGGGTTTGGATTTTTTCTTTGAAACCTGTATGGGAGATGCTGATCAGAGTGTGGACTATTGACTTATGTTAGCTTGCTTGCGTTGAACCACCATTACAGGCAGTTTTGAACAGTGTAGCATTGCTGGCAAGGAAAACTTGGAACGTGTATTGGCTCAGGTGGAAGCGACACTGACTTTAGGGCAAGATTTGGTGTTTGGTGCCCAAGCTCAGAGTTCCAAGCAGTCGGTCTAGCAAGGTTTGGAAGCTTAGAATGACTGATCAGAGTTGAGGAGAGAGAGTGATGGTGAGAGGACTCAATAGGAGAAACCAAAAACCCGAGTAATTTAGTCCAATGACGTCATAAACCAAAAACCAGATGTGAGATTCATGTTCGTGCTGGGCGTGTAGAGAAGCATGCTGATAAGGTCGTGGTTGAAGCTGTTGAGGCTGAATGGGAAATGGAGACCAATAGGGGTTGTGCTTTTGCAGGAAACCGAGACTAGTCCGAAATGCCGGTGGGGAACCTACCCAGGTTGAGGATGGACTAGTTCAAGCAGCTGCAGCAAACAAGGCATAGGAACCGGTGGATAGCATGGCTCGGGAGAAGTCTGCAACTGCAGGCAAGAGCATGTATTGAAGCTGGTGATATATCGCCGCTTAAAAGGTTGATGAAGATAGGGTGTCGCCTAAGAAACCGAGGTTGAGTTTGGCTATGGGCAGAACGAACCTGGATGATGTTTCAATGGGTTTGACTGTTTTGAAAAAGGTGTTAGAAACGCCGAGGAAAGAGGCAGACCGAGGGGAGCCAATAATAAGCTAAGACATAGGTTCGGTTCAAAGAAGAAGGCAAAGTCTTCAAGGAAGACAGAGAACTGGTCATGGACTGCCCCAATTTATCATACCAAAAGAGGGTACTAGCTCCACTCTGCTAAGGGAAGGGAGCTCTCTATTGTTTAGTTGTTTGTTTCAGTTAAAATAATGTCTGTACTAGTTTAAGTGTCTTTGTCAGCCTTTGTAGAAATACTTACTTCCAAGTACCACATTGCGTACTCGGCATTTGGGATTGGGTAAAATATAGTGCCTACGAGGCGAGGTGTTTTTGCTAGTATAGACTATTCTAACCTATCAATGTCAAAACGGAGTAGTCAAAGTCCTTTGTACTATTTCTAATCTATGAACTAGCTAGGGTCATACAATTGATATGAACTCTTTATTTTTCAAAAAAAAAAAAAAACCCTCTTGTTTTTTTTTTTTAGAATAATCCCTCTATTTTTAGTATATAAGATTAGTATAAAATAGGAATAAAAATGAAAAGTCAAACTAAATGCCCTGCATGTCCTGTTAGGTAACACGGAGACTTTCGTTTTACCTGTACATTGTTTGTCTTCGCTGATTTTCTGTAACATTGTCTGTCTTCGCTGATTTTGAGGCAATATATGCATGTGATTCTACTCACACCGTCACTCTCATCATATCCATGAATTAATTCAGAGCTTATCTTCTTACAGTTAATTAGTATTCCTGTCATGCATCCACAAAATTGCACCTATATTTTCTTTGAGTTGGTAGGTCTGCGCGCATTTCCGTTGTGAGTCTTGCTCGGTGAGGAATTTTGCACAGCCCGAGAAACAAATTTCGTGGAAATTGAAATTCGTTTTTCTCCACAAATGGCTGAAATTGCAATTTCTGCCATTTCTCTCGCATTGGCGATATTTGGCACAGTGGAAGCACTCTACCAAAAACACATGACGGTTCAACTAATGTCACTGTTCGCCGAACAGAGGTTTGGTTGAAGGAATCCAAATGGTTCTAAGGGACGCAGAAGATCAGATTGAAGGAGCGTCCAACCAGCTTCAACAATCTGTGAAGATGTCGAATATATAGCTTATGAAATTGAGGATGCTCTTTCCGAGTTTGTGCTTAACGTCCACGGCAACAGAGATTATCTCGGAAAGTGCACGACATGATTCCATTTCTCCACGAAATGAAGTAAAGAACGCAGCCAGAAATTTGTCGTCCAAGATAAGTCACATTATGGGGAGAAGAAAGAGAGTGTTGATAAGCTAGTAACAATGCTCCGACAAATTAGCTCCAGCTCCAGACGGATACATACATGGCCTCACCAAGTTCTTGCAGAAGGTGATGAAATAGTGGGATTTAAGACACGTGAAGACGAACTGGTTAAACAGTTGGCACCAGACGACGCCCGTTTGACGATTTTGATTGCAGGTCCTGGTGGCTCGGGTAAAAGCACTGTGGTACAGAATGTATACCGGAGCGACAGGATCAGACGACGTGAAGAAGGTTCTGGGCCTTTTGGCTGCTATGCTTGGGTTCATGTGCTAAACATGGAAGTGGAGATGCTCTTATTAAAGATGTTAAGAGAATTTGAGGCCAAAGGCAGGAAGCATATCCAGAACTCGACGACAGTTCTCCAGGAAGAAGATGATTCAAAAGAAAAGCTGGCGCTACTTCTACAGCGAGATAGGTTCCTAGTTGTTTTAGATAATGTTTGGAGCAGAGACGATTTGGAACGGATCGTAAGTGCCTTACCAAAGGATTGCCTGGGAGTAAGATAATCATTACTACGCGTAACTCTGATGTAACATCTGTTGCCCCGACTATATCCATGATTTGAGTAGTGGGTTATCATCAGAGGAAGCCCAGGAGCTGTTTTGCAAGAAGGCTTTTCAAGCTAGTGATGGACAGTTGCCACATATTCTAGAGGAGTGGGCTCAAAAATACTCAAAAGGTGTGAAGGCATGCCCTTCAATTTCAGCCATTGGTAATTTGCTTGCCAAGAAGCCACAAACTCCAGTTCAGTGGAAGAGGCTACATGACAGACTTAGATATGAATATGTAGACACGGCTCAGATCTTTCTGTTATTAGCCGTAATTTACAGCCGAGTTATAGGGATCTCCCAAGCCATCTTAAAAGTTGTTTCTTGTACTTCAGCATGTTTCCTGAAGACTACTCTATCAGCCGTGAGAGGCTAATTCGATTGTGGGTGGCCGAAGGATTCGTAGGGCCACAAGAAGGAGAACAAAGGAGAAGGCTGCAGGCGAGTTTCTGGATGAACTTTTTAAAAGAAATTTGGTTGTAGCCAGCACCAGGGATGTGGATGGACGACGAGTAAGGAGATGCCGTGTTTTGCACCTAGTTCGAGAGATCAACATTTCTAGACAAAATAGTTTCTTAACTGTTTTGGAACGAAACTACAATCCTTCAGCTGACAGTATTCGACGCCTTTCTTTAATAATGGTCCTGTCGAAAAGATAAGGGGTATGACTAGTGGTATTCGTACCTTACTAGTGTTCGGACATGCAACTTCTCTTTCTGAGCTTGAAATGATACTCAAAACTGGTAAGTATTTAAGTGTTTTAGATTTGCAAGGTGTAGCTTTGAAGGAGTTTCCCGAACATGTACTTGGTCTCACTCTCCTCAAGTACTTGAGTCTGAAGAAAACCCAAATTAAAACAGTTCCCAATCCATAAAGAAGCTTGTATACTTAGAAACCTTGGATGTTAGGCACACCAGTGTGAGCTATTTACCAAATGAGATCTGGAAACTTGAAATGTTGCGCCACCTCCTGGTTTTTTGCAAAGATGGGGAAGTGGAGGAGTGGTTCTTTCTGCTAGTAATCTTGGAGCTCTATCTTCCATACAAACGTTGTCACTCATCAAGGTAGAAACCACGAGTGAATCAGGACAGCTTTGGAAATGTTAGCTGGTCTCAGCAAGTTGGGGCTGACAGATCTCAAAAGAGAAGATGGGGAACAATTGTGTGGTTCAATTCAGAAAATGCAGGATCTTTCCAAACTTGATGTAGAGCAATAAGCAAGGACGAGTATCTTGATTTGGATCATATGACATTCCCTCTTGTGGCTCCTCTATATCTTCAACGTCTATATTTGGAAGGACAGCTAGAAAGGGTACCGCGGTGGATATCTGAGCTTACTAGTCTAACAAAGATCGGTTTAAAGTGGTCAAAACTGAAGGCTAGAGATGATCCACTTCAAGCCCTTCAAGCTTTGCCTAATCTGATGGAGCTCAATTTGATTGACTATTACACAGGGGAGGAGTTGACTTTTAAAGCTCAGACGTTCAAGAAACTAATGGTATTAATCATAGAACAATTTGATGAGCTAAAGGTAGTGAAAATTGAAGATGGGGCAATGCCTCAGCTTAAGCGGTTAACCATGTGCAAGTGTCAGAATTTGAAGTCACTTCCAGAAGGAGTGGCAGGTCTTAATGCATTGAAGAAATCAGATGGAATGAGATGCCCGATGAATTCACTACAATGGTTCAAGAACGTTGTTTCAGCATATTCGAGTCATCCATTCTTAGAGATCTTCCGAAATCGGAATATTTTTCATTGCAGAAACACAAGGTGATTATGCATTAATGTATTGTAAATCCTTGGTAGAGATAAATGATTTTAAGCCGTATCTGTGATCCTTATAACTCATGGGCTACCATTTTGACGCCCTTCTTCTGTTTTAATTTTTTTTTCTTGTGTAGGCAAACTGTTCTGCAAGAGGGGCAGCGGTCTGAAGGTGAAGATGGCTGGTTTGAGTACAAGGAATTGAAGAAGGCAGCAGCATTCTGGGATAATTAACCTCTCCAGTACTCTTTCAAACGATGCAGGCTAGTTTTTGATGGCTTAGCAAGAAGAAGCCGTCAAATTAACCGCTGGGTCTGTTATCTCTTCTTGTCATTAACACAGCACAAATTCTTATATGTGTGGAAATTGGATTGGTACAGGACTGGATGATACGAGTTATTAGTTTTGTTAGATTGTGGGTTATTAATTGGCTTCTATCTGTATGGCTTATATATCTCTCTTATGCGTAAGCCTAAAAACACCATGTTTTGCTCTATTTTATCTGTGAGAGTTGTGAATCTTTTTTTTTTTTTTGGAGAATATTGCTTTATTGAATAGAATCAAAACAACTTACAAGAGGTGAAAGTGATCCTGTGCAGCCTCAGGCTGAACATCAGCCTTTGATACAATCACCCAGCCAAATGGGAAAATAACCTTTACCATTTTATAAGAGACAAATTTTATGAGTGACACTAATTTTCGTCGCTCACTGTCACACGAAATATTCTTATGTGCGGCTATAGCACTCGACTCCACCGCGAAGAGAGGTGGTTTTGATTATTAGAGGTCATTTTCTGTTGAAGGTGATTGCCTTATAAGGTAGAAGAAGATAGTCCAATCGATCATCCTATAACTAATGACTCTTCGAGGTGGTTTTGATTATTAGAGGTCATTTTCTGTTGAAGGTGATTGCCTTAGGTAGAAGAAGATAGTCCAATTGATCATCCAACTAATGACTCTTCTAGGTGGTTTTGATTATTAGAGGTCATTTTCTGTTGAAGGTGATTGCCTTATAGAAGAAGATAGTCCAATCGATCATCCTATAAGGCTGTAACTAATGACTAAGTTTAGAATCTTAAGGGCCATAGGTTAACCTACTTAGAATTTTGCCCTATGAGGCTATGACTTAAGCTCTTCATTTTAACTTTAATTATCTAACTCCTAATAGCTAGTCCAGTAACAATACTTAAAATTTTCTTGTTGTGTTAAAAATATACCTCAAATATATTTTACCTAACCATCTTTTTATTTTTCTCCAACAATATTGCTTAAATTTAGCTATATTTTGAATATTTTGAGAGACATTTTAAATACACACCCCAAACTACTTAATACACATCCCTATTATTTTATATTTCAAATCAGATTTTATAGGTAGGTTAAATGGCCAAAATAGACATCTATGTATTAAAGAAAATAATAATAATAATCTTATGTTCCTTATATTATTCTATAATTATAAACACAATGAATTTCTATACATGGCATCCTCATTTAAAACAAGAATAAAGTTAGAAACCATTTAATTTAAATTTTCCTTAAATGAATTGTAATTAAATGGGGTGAGGTACCATGTAATTAATTTAGAATTTTGAAATCAATAGCATTAAATGTTTTTAAAATATATCGCTTTACTCCCACTTTTTAGTTCATTTATTTATTTATTTAAAAGTGATTAATAGACAATTTATTATCTAATATAAAACATCACAGGTATAAAACTTGTAATTGTTAATGTGTTTGACCATCCAATAACAACCTCGTAGTTCTGCCATTGTGGAAAACTATTGATATAATTTTGGCTGAATGTTCGACTCAAATTTTATACTTGATAAAAAGGACGTTTAGTGGATGAGAAGTCAAATAATATAAAACTATTTCTAAGCATCTATTTGAACTTTGAAGGGAATAATAATGAATCCTTATAGATTTCTCAATAACTAACACAAGTAATTAATATGGTCAATTATATATACCAATCAAATGTTAAATAATAGTGTATTTCATGGTTTTTAAGGTTAAAGATATTTTAGGTAATTTGGGTTGTGTATTTGGTAAAATGTTAGAATGAGAAATTAAATGATAGGTGTATTGAGTAAGGAGTGTGTATTAAGTAATTAGGGGTGTGTATTTAAAACTTCTCTATTTTTGATTGGTTTATAAAGAAAAAAAAAATTAAATGACTTTATTTATTAATGCATTTCCAACATCAAATAAATAATTGATGTAATGGTGACTATTTTCATTACCAACGTTCTCTCTTTTCGGTATAGGAATAGGTGATGAAAACATGAAATTTAGGGATTACTTCAAATAGGGAATGAAATAGGGGAACTGTTGAAGTTGATATTTGAGAGCATCTTTAGCAGACTCTCTATTTTGGCTCATTAGCTATTTTGGAGAGCATGTTTAGCTTTTTATATATTTTAGCAGCTGCACCAGACTCCTAAGTGGCTCTCTATTATAACTTTTAGCTATCTTGCTCCTAAATATAGAGAGCGAGTGTCACGCTCCTGACTTTTAACACAAATAAAAATCGATATACAATCCATAATTATATACGCGTGATCGTTCAGCCATCAATACAAAATACCTGTAAACTTTTTCCCTATTAAACCAATTACCTGTAATTATATATGCGTGATCGTTCAGCCATCAATAAAAATAGTTTACATGTATTTAAATTACATAAAATGACTTAAAATGAATGTTTTAAGTTAACAAAAATAATAGAGTGCCTCAACTCGCACTCTATATTTAGGAGTGAGATAGCTAAAGTTATAATGAAGAGCGACTTAGAAGTCTGATGCAGCTGCTAAAATTGATAAAAGCTAAACATGTTCTCCAAAATAGCTAATTAACGAGCCAAGATAGACAGTCTGCTAAAGATGCTTAGATATAAGTCTGTATTAGTGCTCTCTATTTTAGCTAATTTTAAATTTATATTATTTTTCAAATGAAGATTAAATAGTTTAAATGTATTTATAAATTATTTTATCGAAAAGAATATTTTAAATTATAGAAAGCCTCATCTCGCTCTCTATATTTATGAGCAAGATAGCTAAAATTATAATGGAGAGTCACTTAGAGGTATGATGCAACTGCTAAAATAGATAAAAGCTAAACATGCTCTCTAAAATGGCTAAGGAGCCAAAATAGAGTCTGGCAAGAGCATCTTTTGCAATACTAGCTATTTTTTAGTCTGATTTTAGCCAAAGTAGCTAAAAATCATTTTGGCTTGCCACTTTAGAAATACGTCTGCACCAATGCTCTCTAGTTTAGCTAGTTTTGAATTTATATTAGTTTTTAAATAAAGTTTAAATAGTTTAAATGTACTTATGATTTACATAAACAACTCAAAATGAATGTTTTAAATTATAGAGAGCACCATCTTGCTCTCTATATTTAGAAGCAAGATAGCTAAAAGTTATAATGGATAACTACTTAGGAGTCTGGTGCAGCTGCTAAAATATATAAAAAGCTAAACATGCTCTCTAAAAATGCTAAAGAGCCAAAATAGAGAGTCTGCTAAGAGCATCTTTCGCAATACTAGCTATTTTTTAGTCTGATTTTAGCCAAAGTAGCTAAAAAATCATTTGGCTAACCACTTTAGAAATACGTCTGCATCAATGCTCTCTAGTTTTTTTTTTTTTTTTGAATAAAGGGCTGGTGCGGCTGCTAGAGAACACCCTGAAATAATGTCATGACTCTCTACCAAACAATTGTATTCAGTTATGCACCAACTAGCAAAGAGCGCTCTACAGGCGACTCTATTTGCTTTACAGCGGTGACACAACGGAAAGATAACTCGATCTGCAACTCGATTACAGCATAGCATAAATTCCATACTCACAGCTTTCCCATCATGTTGCCACTGGAAAATACATCCAGTGACACTAAGTTTCACCCTACCACTAGGAGGTAGCGACCATTTGACTAAGCAAGGAACTTGCCACCTACCTAGAGCAGACATGTTACTGCCACTAGGAGGTTGCGACCATTTGCTAAAGCAAGGAACTCGCCGCCTACCTAGAGCAGACAAGGCACACAAGGTGCATAGACCGGCCCAAAGCCCACGCCGTCCTACCAAATCATAGCAGAGACTTATTATCAACAAAATAACAACGATAAACAAACAACTAAAACCAACATAACTTGAAACATAAAAACACCAGCAGGGCCCAGGAACAGAGGCCCAGTCCAAACACCACTCCCCACACCAAAGAACACGCGCTGCAGGCAACCACTCCCACCGCCGGCGAACTCCCTCATCACCACGTCGCCGCACCGCATCCCTACGCCGTGCCACACCGCAGACAACCCCAACACCCGTCTAACGACCATGAGCAGATCCAAAATCGTAGATGAAACAGCCCTGGAGTGCCATTGCCGTATTTCGATCTGATCAGCCATAACCCAGATCTCAGATGCGATGACGCTAGATCCCACCGCCGGAAAGTCGCACCCCGTCGCAGCGCCTCATTCACCTCCGATCCGAGATGGTCAGATCGAGATCGATCTGTACAGCCCAAGATCACAGATCTATCCTCCATCCTTGGACCACACCGCTGCTGATGCGCTCAAAGCAAGCGCGCAATTTAACCCTGAAATGTCGTTAGTAGTATAAGTAAGTAGGGATCGTTCTATTCCGGGGATTGAGGGTACACCTGTAATTGTGTAACAAATAAAGAAAAGTATTATTTACAAAAATAAATAAAGAATATAAATATATACAATTGTATAAACAAATAAAGAATTAAAATAATAAAGTATTATTTACAAAATAAAATAAAGAATAGAAATATATACAAGTAACAAAATAAAAAGGGAGGGGGTTTAAGAATTATAGAATTGAAAATTAAGATAAATAAAATAAAGAAAATGTAAAAACATATATACAAGGGTGGATCAAAACCACATCCATATGCAAGAAATCCAATTACAATTCATATAGTTGATTTTAAATGTCATGAGAGAGGAGTTGATCATGTGAAACATTCGAAAGCAAATGATTTCCCATATTTTACTTTTCAATGCTAATTAACCTAAGCGAAAGCACCTAGATTAATCCTATCAAACATGCAATCAAGCCCTAGAAAGCTAGTCAATCATGACATGTTCAACGCATTAGACATAGAGAAAGGCTATCAACTCAAGTGTACAACTTAGTATGGAAAAGTCCACCTAATTGCAATCCTCTTTAATTAAATTCGGTCTTTGCACAAAACCTTTACTACTTTGATTCAAGTTTACACAAAACGAAAAGTCGATTTCATGTTCTTAAACCTAGCACCAATTATATCAAAACCCTAAGTGTTTGCAACCACATAAGATTAAAATACAAAAGTTTTCTATCATGCAAATTTAATTAAACAAACCCACATAAGCAACATAAAAATCAACATATAGAAATCACAACTTTATCTCAAAACATATAAACGGGCTTTAAACTTTGCCCTTAACATTATTTGTTAACTAGAAACAAGTTCATATGAATTCAAACAAGGAAAACAAAAGATCATTACAAGGAAAAAGAATGAATTACACCGTGAGGGGAGATGGAGATGGAGAGCTTGAACGTTGGAATCTTGAATCTTGGAAGCAAGTCTTCAAGGTGGACGATGGAGGCTATGTCCTCACGGCTTCTTCTTCTTCTCTTTACTTGAAAATGCAAAACTAAGAACTAGAGAATGGAAAAGGAAGATGGAAAGGAAATGGAGAGACAAAGAAGATAAGATGGATGAAGGAATGTATTGTGTCTTTGTTTTTGCCTCTATTTATAGGCTTCCAAGCAACACTATTTGGCCTTTAAACAAATCATAATGGGTTAGGTTTGAGCACTTAAACACTTAGTGAATTTGTTAGGTGAGAGCACTTAAACACTTAGTGGATTTGTTAGGTGAGAGCACTTTCTCTTCCTTTATTCCTTTAATTTTTATCTCCACTAAGAACTCAGATTTAGCCTTTGACTTCTTCATATGAAATTATCCACCATGAGTGTAGATTACTGTGGTAAAATTTCAGAATTTATTGCCATGTGGTTGGGCCGGAAATGCTGCTGGACCTCTTACAGGTCCAGTTTTCCAGTTTTGCTTCTGCAGAAAATTGGGCTGATTGTTTGAAGGCCTTCCACTCATAGTTTGCTCTGGCACTCTTCATAAGAAATGATCCTTGGGCTTTCTAGAATGAATCTGGAAAGTTTCAACTCATTTGAAGTTCATTTGGTCAGGCGGCCGCTCCTTCTTCTTTGCTTGGCTTGGTTTCTCCTAGCCGGAGTAGGAATATGTGTAAAATTGATCTTTTAGTACATTTCCATTTTTCTACTCCAATGTACCTTCTTCATCTTTGCTCCCCTTGGTGTTCGCAAGCTCCTCTTTCCATTTATGAGTTCATTTCCATATTTTAGCTCGGAGGTCCTGAAATAGAAACTAATAAGAAAAATAGAAACTTTCCTAAACTGAAAAATAGAAACTACCGAAAATGGAAACTTACTAAAAATGATAATAGAAACTATAAAAATAGAAACTTTCTACAAATAGGAACTTTCCCAATCAAAGAATGAAAACTTTCCTAAACAGGGTTTTAATAAGGAAATAACGCAAGAAATGTAGGGAAAAGCAAGTAAAACGTCGCATTAAAATGCTCCTATCAAATTCCCCCACACTTAGCTTTTGCTAGTCCCTTAGCAAAATCACACTAAGACACACACTAAGACTCAACGAAAATTAAAGACTCTACAAAAACAATGACTCTATTGCCCTTCAACTTTTTGTCTCAGAAATCTCCTACTTTCACAACATCAAGATTAGCACTCAACCAAGAATCAATATGTAGATATTCAAGAGTTAATTAAAACATATAATCCACACATACACAAGTAGGACTTGGTTGTAATAATGGTGATGGTTTTCTGTTAAGCATGCTTCGAACAAGTATGATTCATATCCTCACAAGGTATATCTACTCTTTCTTCTCTCAGAATTCAAGACAATGCTTAAAAGCTTATAATCACTCAATTATATGTGAGAGAAAATATTTTGAGGCAATCAAATAGCTCACATATATAAGAAACGAAAAGCACTTTGTGAATATAATTTTTTTTTTGGAAAAGATCTCATGAAGGATATCAATTACTTGCACGGATGGACCCAAGCCATAGGTTCAACTCTTGTAACTCATCTCCACAAATCAAAGGCTGTCCCATCTTAAGGATCAAGAAGGTCTTATTTAGGGTTGTAATGGGGCCAAGGCTCAAGGTTTTAAGAAACGAAAGGTAAGGAATTTCACAAAGTGTCCTAAAAACCTAGCAGAGCACATGTAGATGTAGAGACCTCAAGAAATCCACCAAGGCATTGCAAAAACGTCACTTTCCCTAGAGGTAACATAAAATGGCCTAATGTCTTCATGTTGGGCCAAATCTTCATTGTAAACTTCCCTAGAACTATAGTGGAATGGACAAAGGCCAAATTTTTCTGTAGTGGGCCTTCAGTTCAAAGTAAACTCCAAAATCACTAAGTACGGGGGACTAAAATCCATAAACATTTTTCTTTCTTTTCTTTTCTAGCCGTACACAAATTTTTTTTTTTTTTTTTTTTCATTTTTCACGGCTTTCACATATTTTTTTCTTTATGGACAAGTCTACCCCCACACTTGAACTTTCACCTCTTCTCAATTTTCATCCTTAGCACCAAACCCACGTAGTATGTCTCAAAAGATAGCTCCACTGAGTTCTTAGAACAAAGGGTAGGGTTGTAACTATACTAAGCTTCATGGTTATGGTTTTAAGGGTGATGAATGAAAAGGCTTAATGTAGGCTCAAAGGGGCTTATCTAGGGGGGTCCCACGACGGGCACAAATAGGGACACAAGTTTATATGACAATTGTGGTAATTCCTAGGGTGTCTCTATCCTTTCCAGAATCAGGGCCATGTATTGATATAACGTTTCAACAAGCACAAGAGTGAATTCTAGCATTCTCTAGTCCATTAAACTTAATCTATGGCAAGCAATCAATCAAGATGAAAGAATAATGAGATCATCAAAACATCGCCAAGAAATTAAGAATATGTTTTTCATTTATCACTCCAAGAAAAAGGGACATGGCTCAAATATCTCACATGGGCTTTTATGAATCAAAACTCATCCTAACATGCTCATATTCTGTACCAAGGTTACGAAATCCATATCCACTACACATGCATGCATTTTTCATATATCTCAATTAACCAAAGAATACCATTTTAAAAATCATCTCAATTTTGTGATCCTCTTTTAATCATGATTTTAGAGATATAGAATCATCTTAGACAGTTGAAAGGGCATTCTAAGACTCAAAAACAAAAACAAAAGTAACAAAATTTTTTTTTTTTTAAATTAATTTAATTTCAACACTTAGGTACGGGAACAGGGAGTCTCGATGTGCAATGGGACTGAAACAGCTACCCTTTTTCAAGACTATGTTTAATCCAATATACCTTAGTGTATCACAACATCAATTAAAAACACAAAAAACACAATCCAACATCAACTATTTTTCATTTTTTTTTTATATACTAACTACTAAAAACACAATAAAGCAATAACCCTTCCCCCATACTTAATTCATGCATTGTCCTCAATGTATAAACAAATATAAATCATGCAAAGCATAAATCAAGCATAGAAGAGAAAGTTAACACAACGAAACCTAAAACAACTTAAAATTCATGAAAATAAAATGGAAGGAAGAGTTCAAGAAAGCAAATCTGCGTTTGATGTCTCCTCCATAGCTACAGTTGAAATGGGTTGCCTCCCATGCAGCGCTTAATGTTTAAAGTCTTTCAGCCTAGATTTGTACCTCCATTTACTCCTTTGGAGGAGCGGTATGCAGGCGAGTGGCAGCCCTTTTGCTGGTTTCAGCCTCCGGAGGAGAGTTCTCATGGTGTGATGCAGTAGTGTCCTTGCGAGGAAACCCAGGAGGATAACTCTGCAAGTTATTGACTTCCTGAGCAAGCTTATTTATTGCAGTGTGATAGCGGATCAAAGAGCAGTTCATCTCAGAGATGTAATCGATCATGCAATTGACTCTCCAATCTGTCACCATAATACCATCGCGGAGAGAGGAATGCAAATCATCAATCGACTCCGACAAGCTTTCCAGGGTGGCCATAGGCCGAGGAGCACGAGCAGCTGGTGAGGAAGAAGACTCTCCGGGATGCAGTCTGGGAGAGCGACGAGGCAGAGGAGGGGGACTGCGGGTACGCTCACGGATAGGACGATGGTCCCATGGACGAGTAAGCCCAGCTCTAGTGGCCGCTTGACGACCTTCTTCTTCCAAAGAGAGAACACGGCGTTGATTGACGCCCCTGCGAGGGGTAACCTTGGTTCGAGCCATGAGGAAGTAGAAGAAATTTGAAACTGCACGCTTAGACAAACCTTAGTAAAATCTGGAGGAGACAAAAAAGGATGTATATATGAAGCACAAAATAGGGTAGAAATCTCAACAAACACACGGTTTGAACAAAGCTTCTCTGGGAAGGAGAAGAGTTATGACAGTTCACGGCCCAAGAAACACGTATGCACATGAAAAACTCCCCCACGCGTAAATATTCCTTTCTTTTCCTGGATTTATGGCAATTAGACCTGCTTTCGGCTGTAACTTGTCTGTCACAGCTCCTCGAGATTCGTTTGGTTCCCCCACGTGTCCTTTCTTTTCCTGAATTTATGGCATGCTTTCGACTATAGCTTGTCTGTCACAGCTCCTCGAGATTCGTTTGGTTCCCCCACGTGTCCTCCACGCGCCAACAGCTTTTCCGTGTTTTCGGGTGACTTTAATCCAACGTGCAGATTTAATCTCAGAGATCGTCGATCCAACGGTGGAGATCTACTCACTCGTTCTATAAATAGGTGCATTCTGAGCGACTGTTCACTCCAAAAGAAAATTCTTCCGAGTTCCAGCCTTTCTCTCTCAACTCTTCAGTCCTTCCCTCACCAATCTTCAATCCTTCTCTCTCAGATCTTTACTCCTATCTGAAAGATTCAATCCCTTCCTTCCTCTGAGATTTTCAGATCTTCAACACCACTTCATCAACTTCAATCCTTCTAACAACAATCTCCCTCAAACACTCAACAACATCGTTCTTCAATTTTCACTTCCTCTCAACCCAACACCATGGAACCACGAACTTTGCAACTAATGGAGCAACAGACCCAGCAACAAATCGAGGATGGAGGAAACAACCAAGCAGCCGGGACTAATAACCGGTGGGCTCCCACACCGCCTCAACTAAGAATCCTCAAGGGCCTTTACTATGATAAGGGTTTTAAGTACCCAACTCCAGAGCAGATTCAAGAGATCTGCCTTCATCTGAAACAGTATGGGCAAATCGAGGACAAGAACGTCTTCTTTTGGTTCCAGAACCTCAAGGCTCGTGAGAGGCAGAAGTTGAAGGAATTTCGGAACGTTCGGGTTGCTGGCTCTCTCGATCTCAATTTTGGATCCACTAGTTCTACTGATGATGGTAGGTCCATTGATCTAAACTTTGGTTCCACTGGTTCTACTAGTACTGACAGATCCATTGATCTAAATTTTGGGTCACGTGTCGGCTATGGTGTTGATGGATCGATCATGGAACAACGAGGAGAATATCACCAGGAGATTGAAACCCTTCCACTATTCCCCATGCATGGTGAGGACATCTTTGGCAACATGAAGACTACTTCCGAGGGAGGTAGCGGTTATGGCGGTGGCTCTCGCATTTCCCTTGAGCTCAGCCTCAACTCCTACGGAAATGCAGACATAGCTTAGTATAGAGTATTTTATTATTTATTATTATTATTATTATTATTATTTTTTTTTGTAAATAGCTGAATTTAATAAGACTGAATGAATGCAGTTTATATATATATATATATATTTTTTATATAAAGGACTCAAAAAATAAAAGACAAATATAAATATATATAGGACTCAAAATGAAAGACAAAAATATTTATAGGACTCAAAATGAAAGACAATTATATTTATAGGACTCAAAATGAAAGACAATTATATAAATCTCTTCCCCCACACTTAAATATTGCATTATCTTCAATGTAATCAATTAAAAGCATGCAATGAAATAAGTAAGCATAGATAGAAGACATTTACGAAAACAAATCCTAAAATAAAAACAATAGAGAAAAATTGAAAAATAAAAAGAAATAGGGAAAGAGAAAGCAAATCTGATTATATTCTGAATTGGGTTGCCTCCCAAGTAGCGCTTGTATTTTACGTCTTGCAGCCAGACGGTACCTACATTAAATAAAGTTAGTAACTATAATTAACAAAGAAATACAAAATAAAAACAAGTATAACTATTAATTACAAACTACAAGTATAATTAACAAGTATATTGTACATAAGACACAAGTTAAGTACTCAAGTGAGTATAAAACGTGAAAAGTATTTTTACAAGTTTAAAGTGTGAAACAACAAAATAATTTACACGTATAGAGTATTCACAAGTATTTCTTTTATTATAAACATTATTGATATCGAATCAAATTCCAAGCGGTAAATCAAGTGGACGTGCGGCCCAAGTATAGTCGCCTAGACACAAACTCCCTTTCAAATCGTTTGGGCAACCTTACTGAAATGGCCAGGTGGGGGAGGACGAACACAAGAGGAAAAATCCATTTTGGCATGAGCTACTCCCACATAGTGGTTTAGGCCCATTTGTAAGCACTTCTGGATTCAAAAACCCGTCATGAATGTTGTCCCCTTCCTAGACACCATTCCACATAGGCTATACTTACTAAGATGAAAAAGTTCATAAGTGTGAAGACAGTTCAACAAGTGTTAATAAAGGCCGCCCTCAACTTTAAGGGACCTGAGCTAGGTACCAATAAGGGGTTTAGGCCAATATTAACAAAAGAGACTTCACCTATTCCTCTCAATTTACAACCTACAATTAAAATTCGTGTTCAATAATATAAATAAAAATTTAAACTAAGTTTTAAACAATTTATATACAACAAATATATACAATAAATGACACAATTTAGCAAGTGATTTTTCAATCCCCGGCAACGGCGCCAAAAATTGATGCGCTCAAAGCAAGCGCGCAATTTAACCCTGAAATGTCGTTAGTAGTATAAGTAAGTAGGGATCGTTCTATTCCGGGGATTGAGGGTACACCTGTAATTGTGTAACAAATAAAGAAAAGTATTATTTACAAAATAAAATAAAGAATATAAATATATACAATTGTATAAACAAATAAAGAATTAAAATAATAAAGTATTATTTACAAAATAAAATAAAGAATAGAAATATATACAAGTAACAAAATAAAAAGGGAGGGGGGTTTAAGAATTATAGAATTGAAAATTAAGATAAATAAAATAAAGAAAATGTAAAAACATATATACAAGGGTGGATCAAAACCACATCCATATGCAAGAAATCCAATTACAATTCATATAGTTGATTTTACATGTCATGAGAGAGGAGTTGATCATGTGAAACATTCGAAAGCAAATGATTTCCCATATTTTACTTTTCAATGCTAATTAACCTAAGCGAAAGCACCTAGATTAATCCTATCAAACATGCAATCAAGCCCTAGAAAGCTAGTCAATCATGACATGTTCAACGCATTAGACATAGAGAAAGGCTATCAACTCAAGTGTACAACTTAGTATGGAAAAGTCCACCTAATTGCAATCCTCTTTAATTAAATTCGGTCTTTGCACAAAACCTTTACTACTTTGATTCAAGTTTACACAAAACGAAAAGTCGATTTCATGTTCTTAAACCTAGCACCAATTATATCAAAACCCTAAGTGTTTGCAACCACATAAGATTAAAATACAAAAGTTTTCTATCATGCAAATTTAATTAAACAAACCCACATAAGCAACATAAAAATCAACATATAGAAATCACAACTTTATCTCAAAACATATAAACGGGCTTTAAACTTTGCCCTTAACATTATTTGTTAACTAGAAACAAGTTCATATGAATTCAAACAAGGAAAACAAAAGATCATTACAAGGAAAAAGAATGAATTACACCGTGAGGGGAGATGGAGATGGAGAGCTTGAACGTTGGAATCTTGAATCTTGGAAGCAAGTCTTCAAGGTGGACGATGGAGGCTATGTCCTCACGGCTTCTTCTTCTTCTCTTTACTTGAAAATGCAAAACTAAGAACTAGAGAATGGAAAAGGAAGATGGAAAGGAAATGGAGAGACAAAGAAGATAAGATGGATGAAGGAATGTATTGTGTCTTTGTTTTTGCCTCTATTTATAGGCTTCCAAGCAACACTATTTGGCCTTTAAACAAATCATAATGGGTTAGGTTTGAGCACTTAAACACTTAGTGGATTTGTTAGGTGAGAGCACTTAAACACTTAGTGGATTTGTTAGGTGAGAGCACTTTCTCTTCCTTTATTCCTTTAATTTTTATCTCCACTAAGAACTCAGATTTAGCCTTTGACTTCTTCATATGAAATTATCCACCATGAGTGTAGATTACTGTGGTAAAATTTCAGAATTTATTGCCATGTGGTTGGGCCGGAAATGCTGCTGGACCTCTTACAGGTCCAGTTTTCCAGTTTTGTTTCTGCAGAAAATTGGGCTGATTGTTTGAAGGCCTTCCACTCATAGTTTGCTCTGGCACTCTTCATAAGAAATGATCCTTGGGCTTTCTAGAATGAATCTGGAAAGTTTCAACTCATTTGAAGTTCATTTGGTCAGGCGGCCGCTCCTTCTTCTTTGCTTGGCTTGGTTTCTCCTAGCCGGAGTAGGAATATGTGTAAAATTGATCTTTTAGTACATTTCCATTTTTCTAATCCAATGTACCTTCATCTTTGCTCCCCTTGGTGTTCGCAAGCTCCTCTTTCCATTTATGAGTTCATTTCCATATTTTAGCTCGGAGGTCCTGAAAATAGAAACTAATAAGAAAAATAGAAACTTTCCTAAACTGAAAAATAGAAACTACCGAAAATGGAAACTTACTAAAAATGATAAATAGAAACTATAAAAATAGAAACTTTCTACAAATAGGAACTTTCCCAATCAAAGAATGAAAACTTTCCTAAACAGGGTTTTAATAAGGAAATAACGCAAGAAATGTAGGGAAAAGCAAGTAAAACGTCGCATTAAAATGCTCCTATCAGCTGCCCTGAAGCCCTGCGATTCTGAAACAACATCCTCTCCCGGGCAGGAACTCCGGCGGCGTCCGTCCGGGAGAGAGAGAGAGAGCACACCGTCGAGTTTTTCTGTCTTTGAGGGAGAGAGAGAGCCTATATTTTATTAAGTTGATTTTATAATATTCTTTACTATAACTAAATTTTTTCAATGCTCTCTAGTTTAGCTATATTTGAATTTATATTATTTTTTAAATAAAGTTTAAATAGTTTAAATGTATTTATAAGTTACATAAAACAACTCAAAATGAATGTTTTAAATTATAGAGAGCATCATCTCGCTCTCTATATTTAGAAGCAAGAAGCAAGATAGCTGAAAGTTATAGAGAGCATCATCTCGCTCTCTACTTGGGAGTCTGGTGCAGTTGCTAAAATATATAATGAGCTAAACATGCTCTCCAAAATGGCTAAGGAGGCAAAATAGAAAGTCTGCAAAAGATGTTTTGAATTAAGATGCTCTTAGCAAATGAGGCTCTCTATTATTTTTTATTTAAAATATTTTTTTAAAGTTGTTGTGAATTTATAAATATATTTAAACTATTTTTTATTCAATCAAAAAATATATAAATTCAAATTGGCTAAGATAGAGAGAACTTATGCATATGTTTTTAAAAGTGGCTAGTTGAAAGAGTTTTTTTGCTACTTTGGCTAAATTTTGACTTCAAAACATATAGCATTGCTAAAAATGTTCTAAGAAAGAAAAAAAATCTAACGAGGACATGATGAGATTGAAATTGCATCTAACAAAATACTGAATTTTGCACAAACCAACAGAGCTCGAACAAATAAGACTGAGCATTTTAGCCCGAAAGCCCGGCTCGCCCTGGCCTGTATGGTCTGGGCCCTGTTAACCATTGGGAACTCTAAAAGATAGGTATTTTTATACTATTGGTCTTCATTACTAATGTAGACCTCCCCCACACCAAATCACTCTCTCTAATATATAATTCTTAGCCCTACACTCTCTCCTCTCTTCTCTTTTCACTCTGCCGCAAAAACACAACTCCATTTCTCATTTTTCTTCTTTGAAACTTCTCATCTTTGAAATCCAAAATCTTCCTCACGACCATTATCTCACCAATCTCAACGCCCTGTCTTCACTCATCCCCTACCTCTTGCTTTGGTCCGCTCAGATTTCCAGCCATTTTTTTCTCTCCAATTGGATCGTCCCCTTCCATGTATCACGGTCTGCTCTTCCTCTTTTGCCTGTCGTGGAAGGTCTCGTGGTCAGCCACTCTGCTCTATGTTCGCAGAAAAGCCAAGTTGAAGGATGCTAATGATGATTTCTTTCAATTTGCCTATGACAGGGCCCGCCCCGGATTTCACCCTGAAATCCGAAGTAGCCCAGCATGACCCACTTTTAAAGAAAATTTACCGAAAAGTTTGGCAGAACCTCTCCTAAAAGTAGGCAACCCAAACCTGTAAGAAACCAAAACACTTCTAATAATCCAACCGTAACTCCTGGAGCCACCCTGCTCCTATATTCCAAACCAAAATACTTTAAATACTTAATGTCCAACAAAGCTCCATAATTAAAATACAACAATTCACCAAAGGGAGGTCATGGACCTAAAATATAATTCACTACAAGTCTAGGTTACAATTCCCATAGTAATTAGAGAAAACTAAAAACAGAAATTGATATAAAGTTCAGTAGGTTAAACAGGTAACCTACTATACGAGATGACGGAAGCAGATGCTGCCACTATATATGGCTCACTCCTAATACGCCGAGCAGCAACACTGTGAACTGGGCATTTGAAACCGAAGGGCCCAGGGGGAAAGCATTTAAAAAAATTTAGCGTACGTGGACAAAAAGTTAATAATTATAACATAATGAAAAAGAAAATAGTTTTATACTTTCCCACAATTTAACTTTGGAAAATAAATTTCTGATGCATGCAAGATTTAGAAAATTTATTTTTTAACTTCGAAAGGAGCGTGAGAAAGAAATAATCCAGGCCCGCTGGTTAAAATAAATAATCAATATGGGGAAGAAATATCACCATACGGGTAAAGGAGCCCCTTGGGCTCTACCCTCGACTGCCACTCATGATACGTGCAAAAGCATTCGCCAATTTAAACCCTGAAAATGTCGAGCGTTAGTATAGAATATGCAGGGATCGTTCAAGCCGGGGATTGAGGGTGCTAACATGTGAGAAACAAATTAAAAGAAAGAATATACAAATTCACACGAAAGTTATAAGAACATTTACAAGTTACACGAAAATTAGAATTTTACAAGTTACAAGCATGCATAAAATTAGAATCAAGAGTTAGAGAGCAAGCATACATACATAGCACACGAAATTAGAAGACAAGAATGAGAAATCAATGAAAACAAACATATATATACTCACACAATTCGAAAAGAAAAAAGAATTTGAGTTAGAAAAGGTTATGGAAATCCTACTCCTATTTATACACAATTTACAAGTCATAATTATATTAGAAATCCACATACAATAAGAATTATTAGTTATATAAGGATTAAGAAGTCAAATACAAGTAGGAAACAAATTATAAGCAAAGTCAAACTAGGACTCTTAAGTCAAAACTAACTCTAACTACTTTCCCTAAAAATTAGGAACCTATCCCTAAAATTAAGGAGACCCTAACAAACTCACAACAAACTCCTAAAAAACACTAAAACTAAAACCAACACATATTTACTATTCACGGAGACACTATTCAAGAATTTAAAAACATTTTTTTATTTAATTATTTTAATTAATTATTTAACTAGGTTAACATGCTACCTAAAAATCTAAGTTAATTTTATTTATTTACACAAACAAGAAAACATAAAGATGGGAGGTTTTTAAAGATTGAAAACATAAAATTTCCAGAAAAATAATAGAAGATTAAAACATTTTATTTACATAGGTGGGAAAAGAAAAATCTTTGAAGAACAATTTTTCAAGAACAAATCAAGATCAACATATTCATGCATCCCTTAATCTTGTTAATTACCATGGAACATCATCAACCAAGAAACAAAGATCAACGCAACCAATGTCCCTTATTTTACTTCCCTTTACTTAGTCAATTAAGCAACGCACTTAATCCAACATATTTCGAAAACAAGTATCACACAATCAATGCAACTCATGATCTCATGCATTCGAATCATTAAGAACAAGTGAAAGTTTGGTCAATGAACATGCAAATCCAAGTACATCCACGCAAGTCAATTCATCACATGCATAATCTGATTTCGACTCAAAGCAAGCCTTTACTACTTATTTCGAATTAAGGTTCACAAAGCATCAACCCTAATTACTAGCAAGTTACATGCAAGTCATACTAATTGTTTGTCAGACTTAGAAAATCGTTGACATGTAATGAAGCATAAAACCAGATTATTATTCTTTAATTTCGGCAATCAATCAACATCAAGAACACATAAACACATCAAACATGAAAAGAACCATCTAAATTGCATCCAAAAATCAGAAAGTTACTCATGGTTTCGGTTTTACACAAAGAAAATCAAAACAGAAAAATACAACTACAAGAACGCTAAACCGTGAAGAAAACATGATGAAGATGGTAAGAACAACCCTTAGACACATCCCAAGGTCCAACGCAGATCCAAGGCGGCGGCACAAAGTGAAGATCACGGCAAAGATGGAGGATGGCACGGCTAGGAACTTGTAGAAGCGAAAACCTGAAACTTAAGAGGAAACCGGTGAGAAACGAAATTGTGGAGAATAAAGTGTCAACCCCTGAACGTCTAATACACAAGGTATATATAGTAGAACGTCCCAAGGTTCTCCCAATTCGTTTCTACTTGGTTTCTCTTATTTCGTGTTGATTTAGGACTTCTTTGGCTCAAAACAGATTTCCGGCAGGATTGACCTCAGTCCACTAAAACGGCCATAACTTCCTCTAGAAAATATCTATTGATGAACCATAAAAATATCTAAAAACTAGACATCCGTAGCTTTCCAACCATATAAAGATCATAATTTTCTGAGCTCTGAGCGATTTTTGACATTCCGTTTAAGTTGACTGATCTGCACAGGCAGATTTCCGAATCTGTAATGGATTTGACTTTTAAGGCACAAGTTGAGTCCAATTCGGTTTTCCTTCACATCGCATGCCTCTCACATGTCTTCCACGCCTATTCTGAAGTAGAAACTTCAAGAACTCCCTAGAACCTTCAAGAATCTCACGGCAATTCCAATCCTTACTCAACAAGAAGTCCAAATTCCACATTGCTTTGTAATTCGAATTCTTTGAGACTTCCTCTTCCATGTGCACGGCATATGACCTTCTTGAGACTTCTAGATGCTTCTTGCACGTTCCATAGACTTCTCCTAGCTTCCACAGGTCTCCTAGTATGAGTAGAACTCCATATGCAAGTAGGTTTCCTAGTTGAATACGAACTTCTTCTCTGCGATTCTTCCACACTCTTCCGGAACCTTCTTGAGTAATCCTTATCCGACAGGGACTCCTTATCACACTAGGATTCCTTATCTGAGTAGAATTGGGTTTCCTCATCCAAGTAGAACTTCTAATTTCCGCTACTTAAGAGTTTGAATCCAAGTTAGCTTCTGATTCCTACTCCAACTAGGATTCCTTTTCCTAGTCAAACTGGGAGAACTTCCATTTCTTCATTTCTTTCCATTTTTGCGCCACTTGTGCTTCCTTAGCCATTTTCGGACCTTGAAACTCCATTTTCACCTGAAAAACACTAACTAAGTTAAATTGATCAAGATAAAGGAAATAACTTAGCAAAATATAGGGTTTAAACATTATAAACGTCGCATTTTATGCTCCTATCAACTCACACATAGATTGTGTGAGGAGAACTGATAACCTCAATTACCACTCACGTGAGGAGGAGAATAAATCACCTCGACTGCCACTCACAAGCACAAAGTAAGTGAGGAGGAGACACTAACAGAACGACCCGAGTATGGCGAGAAAAACATTCAAAATCCAGTAAATCCATAAGGTTTCCCCAATTCTCACGAGAAAATAAATAAATTCCAATGACGTGGCCCCACACACCAAAATATTCTCAAAACATAATCGAGATAAATCATAATTAATCTTCAAAAATCAATTCATATTACTGGAAACAATTCATAAATCCAAATCCGAGCATAACAATTTCATATCGAATTTCATATGGAAAACAATGCCAAAATTATAAACCAAGGCAAAATATTATGCTCGATAAACCAAGGAAACTCCACCATAGGCCACCAAATTTAATCTGCAAGTACATCTCAACAATTCAAACATTTTCCTCAATTGCACCTAAGCCTAATTATACCTGGAATTGCCAGAATCAAAGCAAAATCCGAAGAACACAGAAATGAACAGTAAAACCTTCAATTTGTTGATTCTCCTTGCACACCTCAAATCGGAGCATGAAACTTAAGGGGATTCATCTATGAGAAGTGGACTTCCTAGAATGATCGGTTTTGTAGCCGGAGGTGGCCGAAATTGAAAGAAATCAACGATTGAAGCCGATTGCTACAGTAAAATTTGGAATCTTGATTTGTGAAATTTAGGCCAAATTGTCGTGAACCACCACTGTAGGCGTGTCAAGGAGAAGGAGGAGCGTCGTCCAATGCCCGGAGTTGGTCGTTGGGTGGCCAGAATGAGAAGATTGGCTGTAAATCGAAGGGAGGTCGGAGGGGAAGAAAGAGCTCGGGGAAGAGGAAAGAGAAAGTTACTGAGGTTGGGGGGGGGAGGGAATGGAAACCTACCAACAGTAATTTTCCATATATATAATTACATGAACAGTAACTTCACATTTTAAGCCATAACTTTCACATACGAACTCCAATTAAAGTGTACCACATGTCGACGGGCTCGGTTTAACGTCCCCTACAACTTTCGTGAAGAAATTTTCTTAAATTTTTAACCCATAAAAAGTCAACTTCTACCCCCCCCCCCCCCCCAAATAATAAAAACTGAAACCGATGACGGAAAAATGTATAGTAATTCACTTATATACAGTAAAAGGTTAAATCAGATACGGGGCGTAACAGCCTAATTTGATCTCCATGACTCGATTGATTTCTAGTCCTTTGCTTGATTAGTTAATTGATCTTTTTTTGTTTTTGTAAAAATCATATTTGTCAGTTATATTGTTCATTGATAACTATAGGAACATGGTACTCTTGTCTTTGATATGTTGTTAAGTCATTTTGGAATTAACACGGTACTGATCTTCTTCTCTCTCTTTTTGTTTTGTTTATTTTTTGTTAATGGAGGCATTAAAGGCATAAAGCCCAAAAAAAGGAAAGGAAAATTATCTGTACTCAGCCAAAGCTATTACAACTGTTAGAGTACTCACTAGGCCATCAATATCATCTATCAAAATTTTGATTAACAGTGGAACTTTGGATTTGTATTTGAACTATGTTGAAATCGGGAAATATATAGAAAATATGCATTTGGGCCTGAAAGCTTGGCCCGAAATGAAACGGGCCGGTCCTTGTTGGTTGCAAAACGGCTTTTGGGCTCGAATTGTTAAAAAAAGGGCCGGTCCTGGGCCCAACAAAATTTTAATTGGACCCGGACCGTGCCTAGGCCTACAGATAGAGTAGCAAAGCTCGAATGACAAAATAACTAATTACATGTTGCCATGTGAATTGACTTATCGATATACTCTAACACTACGAATAACATAGCCAATATGAGAAGCAACATAAAAAACCTTGCAATGATGGAACTCTACTAAATTCATAACCCATTTATTTCTAGACTAAATTCCCTGATTTGCCAGAGTTGAAGAGAATTTTCATCGATGGTTTTACAATTGGAGTGAGACTCTCAGGCCTCGCTTGGTTTGCTGAAAAGAAATTGGTTCCTTGGCTTTTCCCATGAGCATGGGAAAATAAATTTCTTGCTAATTTCCCTAGCAATGTTTGGGGATGTGAGAAAAGTAATCTGGAAATGTATTTTTTCTTTTCTTTTCAATATTTGGTTTGTGCATGAATAGGAAAGTAAGGAACATCAAATTTCCAATAGTATCCTTAATATCATAACATAAACAACTCAAAACTCAAAATTTTCTTGGATAAATTGGTAATAATAATATTTAAAATGGTATTTAAAGTAGGCAATTAGTGTACAATTAATGAAGGGAAAGTATGAGGGAAAATAAATCCATAGGGAGTGGGAGGATCCACTTTCCCCCTTGTTTTACCTTCATGCAGGAAAGTTGTTCCTTTCACTCGGCGTGCCAAACACAGGAAATGATAAAGTTTTCCATTTAGTGAATCAAACAAGGCGTAAGGAGAACCATTGATGTAAAGACTTTATGAGGACTTTTGAATTAACAGTTGAACATGTGTTATGAAGAAATAAAATGACAAGACCCGCCCCGAATTTCACTCTGAAATCTGAGGTGGCTCTGCTGGGCTCATCTTAGAGATAACTCTATCGAGAATTTGCCGAATCACCCCTAAAGTGGACTACCCAAAACATTAACTCACAATATATCAGAGCCAAACGAAGAAGTGCGGAAGCTATTCATCAACTATGCCTCGAACCACGTACGCCCGACCTCAACTAAAAAAGCCTGCAAACTGGGCATTAGAAACCGAAAGGCCCAGGGGAAAGTAGACGAAAAACGTTAGCGTGAGTGGACAAAAATAAACAATTTAAAAGAAGAAGGATTTCATACTTTCCCACATTTATTTCATTAAAAACCGATGCATGCAACAATTAGAAAAACACATTTGGCTTTAAATCCAAGAATTTCGAAACGATAAATCGACTAACCTCGTTAGTCACAACATTCGAAAACTAGATCGTAAAACCGAAATCTCGTTTCTCAAAAAGATAAGACCAGCCCCGCTGGTTACAGTGGAAATCGGACTAGCCCCGCTAATCAAGCAACGATAAGATATGAGGAAGAAGTTTCACCATACGAAAAAAGGGAGCCTCCTAGGCTCGGGTCGGAGTGTCCCACACTCTGGAGCATCCCATGCTTTGCTCTTACTCACCCACAAACACATAGTAAGCAGGGAGGAGTACTAATAGGCTAGCTAGCAATAAAATATAGCGACCCAGGTATGGTGGGTAAAAACCATTCAAATCCAGTAAATCTATAAGGCTTCCCCATAAGTCCCGCGAATAAAGAAAACACGGGTACGATTCCCAACCGTACTCGAAAATTCTCGTAGTAAGTCACAAAAATCAACAGCGTGTCCTACACGCTAAAAGAATAATTAAATCAATCGTTTCCTCGACAAAAATTCCAATTAAAATCCGAAAACAATTCATTCCCGAAATCACTTTATAATATTTCATAAATCTCAAAACCCAATCAAATCCGAAATCACTTTATAATTCGAAAACCAAACTCACTGTCGATAGCAAATCATACTTTATTTCGAAATTCGCAATATCCTTTTAAAACTTAGAGCCAAAATCATTCTCAATTTATAACCGAGATAAATCAATTCATATTCTCAAATAAATAAACGTAATAATTAATTACGAAACAATATTGCATGCATCACTTAAAATCAAAAGTCCACTCACAGTACTATTGGGCGACCACGCAAACGAGTTCCTTCATTTAGCCGTAGCTAGCGACATTGCCCTGTACACAATTATATTTCCGTAAACAGTAATCCAATAAAATAAATACGAACCTAAACGAAACCTCGAAAATCCCTATCTCCATTACTTCTCAAATTCCACCCAAATCACTTCCACAACACCAATTCCTCAATTTACATAATCCACAACGAAAACAAGGGAAATCCAACGGCCGAATTTCCAACAATTCAATCACAAAACTTCAAACTTCGGAAATTCACAAATAATTCCAAACTCCTCCATAATTCACCAAACTTCACATACAAGCTCTACAACATATATACAATTTAATGGGCTAAAAAGTAGAATCAAAACACTGCCCTACATGCTGCAGCCGCCGCCCACAGTGGCGGCGCCGCCGCTACCGCCACCAGCTCCGATGGCCACCAAACTTTGGTAGTAGCACCTACTCAACAGACCCAACAACTTTCTCAACTGAGACAAAGTCAGAAAATGAGTAGAAGTACCTCAACAATTAAGGAGAAGTTGAACCCGATCGGTGAATAGTAACCCAGAAATTCATCTCTTCGATTCTTCCTCCACGCTGCAAATCGTGGCTCAAGGCTAGGGGCAAAACGATCATTGGCAAAAACCGAACCTTCGACGTCGGTTTGGTGGCCGGAGACGGCCGGAATCGGAAAATATCGACGTTGACCACTTCTGCTACAGTGAAAACTTCAAGGACCCGATGCGTCATTTTCCTGCCAAGCCGCCGTGGGGAGGTTGGGTAGGAGTAGAGGAGTCGACCGGTGCTTGTTGTTCGCTCTCAGGTGGCCGAAAGAGGGAGATGGCCGGAGTTGCAGAGAGTGCTGAGGAGAGGGAGAAAACACGGGAGGAAGGAGAGAGAAGAAGAAATAAAAACTTACCAGCCACAGTAACTTTTTCAAATATATACTACTTACCATGAACAGTAATTTTCACATTTTCGCTTATAACTTTCACATACGAGCTCCGATTTTTACGTACCGCATATGCAAGTGCTCGGTTTAACGTCTCCTACAACTTTCACGAAGAATATTTTCTCAAATTTTGACCCGAATAAAAAGTCAACTTTTAGGGCCACTAAAAGAATCGAAACAAAGTAAAAGTGAAAGTAATTGTCGTTTACCGTCCAAATGACTAGTAAACAGGTAAATTGAGATACGGGACGTTACATAAAATTTTAACTAAAGTTTGGACCACTTATCTAATCGTTGATTTGAAAGTTCTCATGAAATCTCTATTTTAAAATCATCATTAGAGACTTTCATTTTACGATTATCCTTCAGATATAAATTGCTCATTCAAAATATAAGAGCGTAAATTAAGGACCCATGTGATATATGACACTTCTTTTAAATTAAATTGAACGCCCAGGAATGTGTCATATGTCACCTTAGTAGCTTATTCGCAACACATGGTGTCCCAATTGCAAAGAATTGGACTTTTTTCAGAGTAGACTTTCTTTGCCATAGAGTGGACTTTAAAAAAATATATAGCATTTCTAAACATGCTCTAACAAAAAAAAATCTAATTAGGACATGATGAGATTGAAATTGCACCTGATAAAACAGTAAATTTCTGCACAGACTACCAAAGCTAGAATGACGAAGGAACTAATTACATGTTGCCACGTGAATTGACTTATCGAATACTCTTAACACTGTAAATAACATAGCCAATATGAGAAGCAACATGAAAAACCATTAGAGACAAGAATATTTTAGATATAAATTGCTCGTTCAAAACACGCGAGCGTAAATTAAGGACCCATCTGGTATTTGACGCTTCTTTTAAATTAATTTGAATGCCCGGGAATGTGTCATCTGTCCCATGTCACCTTAATAGCTTATTCGCAGCCCATGGTGGCCCAATTGCAAAGAAGTAGTGGACTTTCTTGAGAGTAGACTTTATTCCGTGACATCTGATATTCCATTATAAGAACCAACAAGTTCGATCTGTATCTCATCCCCTCAGTATCAGAAGTTTAATCTGTGTCGCTCCGGCTTACCTCTGGAAAAAACAAAAAAAACCTCCGTAACCTATTGCTGGTTGAAACCCTTCACATTTTCCCTCAATTAATTGATCCTTCTGCATCTAATCTGGTGGTTGCTCAGCAGTATCCTTCTGCATCTAATCTGGTGGTTGCTCAGCAGTGCAATATTCAGTCTCCTCGCCTCATAGGTTAGCTGGGTTTTCTGATGAGACTTTCTTCTCAAGTTATGTTAGTTTTTTTGTTTTTCTCTTTTTTGTCCAAACAAAGATTTAATCTTACTGTCTGTGTCGTACTCCTGCATGGGGCTAGTATGTTGTTGTTAGCTCCTACTGGGGTATTTTCTCTTCTTGCTACAGTGCTAGAACTCCTTTTCCTTAACTTTTTTACTGTTCTCGTGCTGAGCATTCCTCTGGTTAAATCTGGTTTTTGGCTTTTTTTTTTTTTTTTTTTTTTTTTAAAGGTGTGTATATATATAAAGGTAAATTTGGCACCACTCTATGGAAACCAGACGTTGTATGCAGTACATGTATCAATTGAAATATACTAGAGAAATAAAAGGTTAATTTTCCATGTCTGTTTGTATACAATTTTCTGATACATATGCATTTCTTTCAGGAACGGGAATTGTCTTTCTGCACAAATGACTGAAGTTGCTGTTCCAGCGTCGTTGGCGTCGGTGGAGAAGATGAAACTCTTCCTCTACCAACTATCTGACTGTCCCAGTAAAGTCCATGAGGAGGTAAAGAGTGCGAAGAGGTGTTTGGAGATACTGCAAGCGTATCTAGCCGACTCAAAAGATAATAATGTAGAAGACAGCCAGATGCTCAAAGATTGTTCGGATATAGCTCATGATATTGAGGACGCTCTTGATGAGTTCAATTCTGAAGTTGCACCACTGTTCCATAGCAACAAATTATCTCACAAGATTCAGCACGTGTCTCATATCCTCCAACTACGCAAAGCAAGCACTAAGTTGTCCTCGAAAATTAACGAACAGATTAAATTGGTCAAAAGATTACATTTTAAAGACTCCAGCTTCGAGGGCGACCTTGACCCAAAAGCAAGTATCTGGAAAGGCAGAACAGAATTGGATTTGACTCCAAAGATTCAAGAAGATGAAATGGTGGGCTATGAAGAATCTAAAGCAAGACTCCACAAACAGTTGATGGAAGAAGATTCAAGACTTCTGACGATTTCAATTGTAGGTCCTGGAGGCTCCGGCAAAACCACTCTCGTGAAGAATCTTTACAACATGGTCCAAGGGGTTTTTGATTCCCGTTATTGGATCGATGTGTCACGTCCCTAAAAATGGAAGATCTCTTGCTTGCCATGTTAAACAATTTTGAGGCCACAACGCTAGATCTTCATCAAGAACAAGATCCAAGATCGAAATTGAGTCTACTGCTGCAGCACAAGAGGTTTCTGCTCGTCTTGGACAATGTTTGGAGTAAACAAGATTGGGAATTCTTTGTATGTTCTTTACCAAAAGGTTTGTGTGGGAGTAAGATAATCATTATTACTCGTAACTCTGACGTGGCTTCGTTTCCTGTAAAGTCCTCGGAGTATATCCATGATTTGAGTACTGGGTTGTCATTCAAAGAAGCCCATGACCTATTCTGTAAGAAGGCTTTTCAAGATGGGATTTGTCCCCCCGAGCTCGAGGAGTGCAGTAGAAAAATCCTGAACAAGTGTGAAGGCTCACCCTTTGCAATTTCAACTGTCGGTACTGTGCTAGCAACAAAGCCACAAACGAAAAATGAGTGGGAGGAGTTACATGACACCCTCACATCAAACTTTACAGCTGACCCAAAGCTTTTGGTCCTTAGCCGTATTTTTCAGCCTTGTTACAGAGATCTTCAAAGCCATCTCAAAAGTTGCTTCTTGTACCTCGGCATATTTCCTGAAGACTACTACATCCGGCGAGGGAGGCTTTTTCGTTTGTGGGTTGCTGAAGGATTTGTGGAGCCGACAGCAGGACTAACAGTAGAGGAGGTTGCAGAACAATATCTGAACGAGCTCATTGACAGCAATTTGGTCCAAGCCAGCTCCTGGGGAATTGATGGACGAGTGAAGAGTTGTCGTATTTCTAACATTGTTCGTGCGTTCATCATGTCACAGAAGTTTGTCACTGATTCCGAAACAATCTGGTGCAGACAAACAGAAGTTGACAAAGTTCGACGCCTCTCTGCTCCTAATCTGATTATCAAATATCTGTCAAACTCTGGAATTGACTTGAATGGTATTCGTACATTACAGAGTTACAAGAAGGGAAGTTCTGGACTTGACTTGAATGTTATTCGTACCTTACAAGGTCACAAGAAGGAAAATTCTGATTCTCAGTTTGCCATGGTACTTAAAACCACTAGATTTTTAAGGGTATTAGATTTGCAAGGTGTACCTTTGGAAAAATTTCCTTCTAGTGTTGTTGGCCTCACCCTCTTAAAGTATCTAAGTCTAAGGAAATCCCAGATCAAAACAGTTCCCCAGTCCATAGAAAAGTTGTTATTCTTAGAAACCTTGGATCTTAAATACACCCGGGTGACCCATTTGCCAGAAGAGATTTGTAAACTTGTAAGGTTGCGCCATCTATTAGTATGCAATAATCCCGGTAGTGGAGGAGTGACTCTTTCTGCAGGCAATCTTGGAGCCCTATCTTCCATACAAAATTTGTCATTAGTTAAGGTGGAAAACGACAGAAGAATCCTAAAAGCCTTGGGAAAGCTAATAGGTCTCAGAAAGTTGGGGCTGACAGATGTGAGAAAAGAAGATGGAGTAGAATTGTGTTGTTCTCTTCAGAAAATGGAGAATCTTTCATCATTTGATGTAGCATCAACAAGCAAGGATGAGTATCTTGATTTGGATCACATGCAATCTCCTCTAGTGGCTCCTCTCTATCTTGAACGTTTATTTTTGATAGGAAGGCTAGAAAGGGTACCTAAGTGGATTCCTGAGCTTACGAGTCTAACAAAGATTCTTTTAAAGTGGTCAAGAGTGAAACCTCATGTCAACTCACTTGAGGCCCTCGAATCTTTGCCAAATCTGATGGAGCTCACTTTGGTTCAGTTTTACACAGGGAAGAAGTTGGTATTCAAAGCTCAAACGTTCAAGAAACTAATGATATTAAGAATAGAAGAATTCGATGAGCTAAATTTGATGAAAGTTGAGAGTCAGGCAATGCCTATGCTTAAGAAGCTAATCATATCTAGATGTCAGGGTTTGGACTCACTTCCATGGGGCATTACTGGTCTTATCCAGCTTGAAGAATTGATTGAATCTGATATGCCTGATAAATTCATCGCTAATCTTCAAAAGCATAGTGCAGCCCTTGAGATGATGCAGATTCGAGTCATCCATTCTTCCAAAACAGGGAGCAACCAATCTTCGACTAGATTTCAAGATTTCTCTCCCTCCAATTGGCATTTGGAATCGTAATTTGTATTGATTCTAGATTTAGGCACAAGGTAAGATTTTTTTTTTTCTTGTACTGCTGAATTGTAAAATTATGTCAGATCATTAATTTTTGAAGTTAACCATTTTCTTGCTCTGTTTTCTCTCAAAGCAGCTGTATCCTGCGGAGGAGCAGTGAGTGAAGTTCATGAAGATGAGGCCGTAGAGTGACTACAGAAGTCGAAGCAGGAATCCATGACCAGAACATCAAGAACTGCTGATAGTTTGTAAAATTGCGGCAAACTGATCTCTATGTTTTGGCATTATGTTGTTTGAAATTGTAAAGTATGAATACATTGCTTCCGAGTTTAGACTCTAGTCTTTGATTGTACGTATGTCTGATTTGTAATAAAGCCGCTCATTGTACGGCAAAGTTTGCTCTAAGTTGTTACTCGTCAATGGCCTGGGTTGGTGCTGAGCCATCGGGCTCACATCAATCCTCCTTGGCCTAAGTGTTGATTATAGTTTGGGTGTGGCACTGTTAATGGCCTGGTTCCCACAGGATTAACTTAAATTTTGTCAAATTTTCAGTCAATAACCGTAGGTTGGGGGACGATATCATCTGTCCCCAAACTCCCTATCCCCATTCTGTCCCACGACTAATATTTGGCCATGTGTTTTTCCCGTTAACAAAAACTTAACACCGTTAACTTGTACTACTTTTTAATATAAAAAAATACGAAAAAATAAAACTCTACGCCATATTGCTTCTGGGTTTCCTCTCATCGTGTTCCACCTTCAATAGAAATTCAAGCTTCAGTCATGGCTTCCAATGAATCTAACCAAGATTTGCCTCTATTTCCCCTCATCAACCCATCTCATAGAAAACTATCTCTATCACACGTCTGCCCTGCAAATATTGGGGAAAACCAACAAGATTAATCAATTCAAAGCCTATCATATGCAAAAATTTCCGAAAGATGTCACTAAAAACCATCAAGCTCCAGCATACATTTTAAACAACATACTTACCTGACTGACTGTATCTCCTCAAATTCCATACCAATCACAACAGCTTCAACGCTTATCTGAAAGAAATCAAGCAAATCCAAACAGAATCAAGACTCACCCAAACGATATTTCATCAAAGGAAACCTAAACGAGACCGATTTGAAGCAAAACGCCCACTAGGAATAAGCTCAAGGAATCGAGTTTAATCCCGTAATGGGATTGAAGAGTGTTGACCTGGACATCGCAAATATTTGAAAAAGGCTGAAAAGGTGGACTGGGCAGAGTCGGTTACAGAAAATCCAGCCCAAAAGGAGTTGGTTCTTACCCATGAACTTGTTGAGAATATATACATCACACATGGGAAAAATGAGACCTTATCTATAGATTTATAAGGGTTTGGGTCACTCCATCCATTGTCAGTTAGTTTTGGATGTGAACCCCAGACTACTTTATCATGGTATCAAAGCGGGTTATCCTATGTGTGCATGCCTAACGGCCACACGGGCTCCACGTCACCCAAGTTGTCCACGTGTATGGCTTGAAAATTCGCCACACGTGCGGAGGCATGTTGAGAATATATACATCTCACATGGGAAAAATAGGACATTGCCTATGGGTTTATAAGGGTTTGGGTCACTTCATCCATTACCAATTGGTTTTGGATGTGAACCCCAAATTACTTTATCAGAACTCAGAGAAGACATTCCATGAAATCCTCAAATTACTTTATCAGAACTCAGAGAAGAAACCATGAAATTGAACAGCGTTCAGTTGCAAGGAGGGAGATGAATACCTTGCGTGGCTTAGTAGCACCATTTGCGACTAGATTGAGAAGCAGGGGATTTGGCACCGACACATTTGCCCCCGACCCGACCCGGTTCAACGACAGAGACGGCAACACCCCCAACGAAGACGGCCTGAAATTCTGCCGTCTCCTCTTCCTTTTTGTTTTTATTGTTTTCAGTATTAGAAACATAACAACAGAGATGGGTGTTGCTGGAGGTGGATCTGGAGATGGGTGTGTTCTTTCATTTTGGTTGTTGCTGCTATTCCTCATTTTACTAATTTAAAAAAAAAAAAACAGAAGTTAAATCTTAAAAAAAAGAAAGTTAACGAGTTGTTGTTGATAAGTTAATGGGACACATGTATTAGGGACAGGTGATTGCCTTCCGTTGGTTGCAGGGGTAGACTTAAAGTTCGATCCAGGAGAGTCCCGAACCTCCACACCCACTCCCCCTAAAAAAAAAAAAAAAAAAAAAAATCCTAAATTTTTTTTTTGTAATTCCTCTTTCGTTTTGTGTTCTGTTATCATAATATCAAGGGTTATTATCACAAATGGTACCTGAACTTATCCTCTATCTTATCGAGGGTACCTGAACTTCAATTTTGATCACAATCAGTAATTGAACTTTTCGATTTCATTTCAAATGATACCTATCACTAACTTCCGTTAATGTTCTGTTAAAAACTAACATTTCCTAAATGATAGAATTTAAACGAATGTGAGGATTTCATTATTCCTAAAAGCCAATCATAGACTTAACTTAAATTTTGTCAATTTTGAGTCAATAACCGTTGGTTGCAGGGGTAGACTTAAAGTTGGATCCAGAAGAGTCCCAAACCCCTACACGCACCCCCCCCCCCCCCCCCCCCAAAAAAAAATTCCTAAATTCTTTTTGTTTTAATTCCTCTTTCGTTTTTTTTTTTTAAAGGGCTAATGCAGCTACCCTCAAACCTTGATTAATGAAATTGCAGAATACAGGGGGGATGTAGAGCCTGAACCCAAAATTACAATAAGCATAAAGAGAATATCCTGAAATAATACCAGGATTCTCCACAAGAACTATGTATTCTAACAAACACCAATTAGCAAAGAGTGCACGAATGGCTACTCCATTTTCTTTGATATAGCGATAACATACCGGAAAGATAACTCTATCACGAAGAAGCATAATTACAAATAGCACAGCTTTCCCTCTATGTTACCGCACGGAAATAAAAATGGATGACAATCAATTTCATCCTGTCAGTAGAAGGTTGTGTCCATTTGATCAAGCAAATAGCTCGCCACCTTGCTAGGCCAGATAAGGCACTCAAATTGTACATACCCCCAAGCCCACATCTCCCTACCAAATAGTGATAGGGACTTATTACTGGCATCAAGCCACATCTAACTAAAATAAAAAGCAATAAAACTATTAAAAAAAATAGCCAAAGCCCAAAAACTGTCATGCCCAAGCCAAAGCTCCAGTCGGTAGGAAGCACGATGCCATCCTCTCACCTACACCACCCTTACCTTCCAACCACTAGCAGCTTCACCACCGCCACCAATTTGACAACCGAGCGATCGTGATCCTACCACAACACCGGATAAAGGCGCCTTCCCCAAATCGAAGATAACCCGTCTAAAGCAAATCGGATCCCACTTATTCGATCTGAGAACCTGTAATCACAGCGCTGCCGCCATGAAGTTATAACCTCCTGGTGACTCTTAGGTCGACCACGCTTCGTTCTTGGGTCGAATGACACCGGCCCGGCCTCTAACCGCCGTCGTCCTTCCCCATCTAGTCTTCCAACCGTTTTGGACAGCACCACAGTCCCCCCGCCACCCTGGCTCTGACTGGACCACTCTCCTCTGGACACTAGGTCCCCTAGAGCCCGTCCGACAACGACACCGCGAGGGTGCTCCATCAGACATGGCATCACTCTCTCAACACATCTACGTTTTTATCTGCTTTTTTGGGAGCACTCTCAATCCTACTTTTTGTCATAATATCAAACTTCAAACCCCATTTTTGTTTCCTTTTCTTTTCTTTTTTCTCATTTAATATTTCCTAGATGATGGAATTTAATTGAAGATGAGGATTTCATATTGGAATTTTTAAATTTCTCTGTGGAAAAAATTTAAGGAATTCATTGCCTGAATTCTCCACTTCAATTTCCACCAAATAGGTGTCATTTATGAATTTTTTTTTTTTTTTTTTTTGAATCTAAGGAGGTTAGCCATTTATTGAAAAGTGAAGAGATTATACTTACATAGTTGAACTGCAATTGCAGCTTGCAAAAATTCTGGAGTTGAAAAGTAAAATACATTCTGCCTTAGGGAGTAGGCATGGTTAGCCAGCATATGGGTCATCGTATTTCCCTTCCTACCAACATAATTCACTTGTATGACATGCTGAACCTCCAAAAGAACCACTACATCATCATATATTCTGCCAAACAAGGATGTATTAGCATAATCATGTGTTAAGAGTTGACGTTCAACCTTCATGGCATCAGTCTCCAAAATAGCTGGACCAAAATCATGCTCCACCACAAATTCTAGAGCAGCTTTACAAGCCAATATTTTGACATGTTCTGGGGAAATCAAACAACTCAGCAGGCAAGCACCTCCACCCAGTATTATACATTTTCATCCTTGAATACAAAACCCAAACCACCTTTCCGAGTAGCATGATGGAACCAACTTGTTGGAGACATCATTGAGTATGAGTGCGTGCAAATTTGTGTATGATGTTCCTTACTTCCAAGTTTTAGTAAGGGAAAGTGTAGAGTATCGTACCCAAGGGATTGGGGGAAACTCCACCCTAGCTAGATTACCACAAGAAAGCCTAAAAAAAATATGCAATCTATCTTTTTAGAAAGTCACTACCTTAGCCCTTTGAGAGCTAAAGATCATGAGGATGGTATTAAAAATTATGGTAGTGAACGGCTTGATTGAGTTTAATATTTATGCGAACAAATTAAAATTACACGAAAATAAAGTACGCAAATAAAAATAGAGATTTTAATATAAAGAGAGAATAAGAGGCTTAGGCATCACACCTAGCCTTATTCATGCACACAATATAACCCAAATTTAATGTAACAACATGTTTTGATAAATTTCCCCTCAGTGCTTTGATGAAGCTACCAAGAAGAAACAAACTAGTCATGCAATTTTAACAATCTCTTCCAAAGCAAAGCTAAATTACACAACCTTTATACCATTCCAATCTTCCGGATTATAAATGGCCTATGGTGCCATGAGCCTAAATTCTTCCGGGACCTAAACTCACAACATCATGCTTTAATTTCAAGGTAAGAATTCAAGCAACTTAGTTCTTCCCGTAGGAATAAGCTAAGCCACCACCTATTTAGCTACACATGCTCACGGAATCAAGAGTTTATCAAGTTCTGTTTCCGATTCATTAACTTCCTAAAGCATGCTTCTAGGTGATAAATCTATGAACACACTTAGGATACATTAAAGTATAGTAATCAAAATATTCAAAACATGCATAAACATCAAAGAACATAAAGATTACTTTGTTTTGTGCACAAGTTTGGCCCTAGCCCCAAATTCAACTACTCACAAACTCATATTTACACAACTACAAGCCATAAACATCATAAATAACAAATAAAAGAGAGCAAACAGTGGATAACAAGTGATATACCCACGGGTTTGACTCTTTTTGGAGCCAAACCAATAGAACAAGATGTCTCTATTGTCTCCTAGATGCT
Organism: Rosa chinensis; assembly: GCF_002994745.2. NCBI lineage: Eukaryota > Viridiplantae > Streptophyta > Magnoliopsida > Rosales > Rosaceae > Rosa > Rosa chinensis. The sequence goes on along the minus strand of NW_020126834.1, from coordinate 85,493 downwards.
ATATGAGAAGAGAAATGCTTCAAAGTATAGGGATTTCGGTTTCCAGAACCCAAATCACTATACAAATCCACAAAATCTCAAGAACAAATTAAGAACAAGGCTTGAATGAGTGAGAAACAAGAGAAGTGATTGATCAAAGTGTGTAGAAACTTCGGTTTTGGTGAAACCCAAGTGGCTACACACCTCTCACTTACACAAAATCAAAGAACTATGAACTAGCTATGAAAAACTAGAGAGAAACTATGCTAGAACTAGAGAAAAGAGAGATTTTGATGTTGCAAAGTGAGAGAGTAAAAGGGTGAACGGTTTTGGGGAGAGAAAATGAGCTATTTAAAGGCTAAGGTAATTCAAATCAAGGGTGGAAATCAAAAGGAATGAAGGGCTAGATGTGATTGACAAATGTGTAAGCTCGAAATGCGGATCTAGTTTTTAACTCCACATAGAAATGATCTAGAAAACCCATAGATATTTTGGTGGAAGAGAAAAAGTAAGGGTAGAATGGTCATTGTGGAGGGAAACAAGGTAATAAATTGGAGACAAAGATGTAAGGTATAAGGTGTAAGAATGAGACTACTTGTCATCTTTCAAATTTGGAATTTCAAAATAACTTAGACCTCAAGTCTTAACACCTAAAGTCTCTAACCCTAATCAGCTCTTTCCTGTCCTCCACACATGTTCTTGGCCGACCAACTTGGCCGAAAATGTCTGGAATCTGGCTTTGACCACCGTGACCTTTTGTCCTTTTGCGCACTTTCTTCCTTCAATTGAATCTCCACCGAGAGTTCGGAATTGGCCCTTGACTTCTTCATACCAAATGTTCCTCCATAAGTGTAGATCATCCAGGTAAAATTTCAGAACTTAGTTCATCGTGGTTTGGCCGTAAATGTTGCTGGAATCAGTACAGGTCCGGTTTTACAGTTTTCGTCTTTTAGTCAGAAACTTGTGCTGATCGTTTGAAGGCCTTCCACTTTGAATTAGCTCTTGTACTATTCATAAGAAATGATCCTTAGGAATTCTAGAATGGATCTGAAAAGTTTTAACTCATTTGAAATTCATTTGTTCAGTTTTCCACTCCTCCTTCCTTGCCTAGCTCTGTTTCTCCTAGCCAAAGTAGGAAAATGTGCTAAAGTTGACTTTTTAGTGCATTTCCAAGCTTCTCCATCATTTCCTAGCATGATAAGGAAAACATAATAAATAAATATAAATAAACACAAAGGTTAAGCAAAAGTGCAAGATTAGGAGAATAATTAGTAAGTAATTGTGGACCTAACAAAATACCTCACACTTACACTTTGCTTGTCCTCAAGCAAAAACATAAATTAAACTAGCATGAACAAACTAAAAGGCTCACTTGCATCCTTGATGAGTTTAACCATTTTCCCTCTGAGAACCATGACTTAGTGATTTGACTTTCAATTAAGCAAGCTTAGAAACTAAATTTTCGAAATGCAAAGCTAATAATTGGATTTGGAACGTCATGCTCAACAAAGTATATGCATATGCCATGTGTGCCACCGTAAATGTTTCATGTGGGATTAACTTGAATCGCATTTGTCTAACCATCAAACTCACATGGATATCACTCATTTTCACTCAAGTGTTTAATGGTCAGTGTTTGCACTCAAAAACAATTCAATTGAACTGGTTTCCATAAGCTTGCTCTTCCATCTTTTCTCCATATGATCAATGCATGAGTTCTCTTGGATCACAAGGTCTTTTATTTAGGTTGTAATGGGGCTTAGGTGAGGGGTTAAAGAAATAAAGGGAAAGGTAAGTACAAATTCTAAACCTCATAGTAAGCAATTCTCTTGTTGAGTTCATTTTTCTTTAAGACTCTAGGTGCTTTGTAAAACCTTCTTTTTCCTTTCACAAACCCAAAAACTAAAGGACTACTAAAAACTATTATTCCTCTTTTTGTACAACTCACTCTTTTTGTATTTATTTTTTTTACTCACACTATTTTTGATTTTTTGCATAGCACTTTTTTTTACTGTTTTTTTTTTTGGCTACAACCCGTAGCTCACACAAACAAATATTCTACCTCACCTCACACTTATTCTTCTGTAATATCCTCCAACCCATTTACAAGCACCAAACTAATAATAGGACTCACATTGCTTACCACTTGTCTTAGAAAGGTCAGAAAAGTGTTTAAGTTTTTAAAAGGTAGACATTTGTGGTGGTAAAGAAATGAAAAGGCTAACACATATTTACAAAGGCTCAAATTAGCTAACTAATGGATTTTTAACATTAAGGACAAAAGCTATTTGGCCATGGTGGATTCCTAATGCTTTGGTCTTCCCCAATAACAACTCATGCTTGATATAAAGTCTTGAAAGATTTGGAGCAAGTTCTAGATTACACGCACAATGAATTAATCACACAATGAAAGAATTAATGCATTTTGACTATGTATGCACTCTTTTAGGCTCAAAAGTTCACATAATTAGGCATAGATAGTTCCAACAAATTTAGTCCTCATCTTTCCCACATGAATGCATCTAAAATGATATAGGCAATATGAGTGTGAATGCATGTGAGCACAAAATGCCAAGTCCATTTATTAAATAAGCATTGATCTTCAATCGCTAAACATGATCAAAATCAATCAATCCAATTAGACATAAGTTTGGTCTCATCCTCGGGGGTTATTTCGGTTTAGGAACCATGCAAGCAAGCCAAAATCTTTTTGTATTTTTCAAAAAATTTCAATATTTATGGATTTTTCAGTAAGAAAATGAAAAGAAAACAAAGGATGAGGAATGAAATTACTTAGCCTTACACCTCACACTTAAATCACACATTGTCCTCAATGTGCCGTTATGAACAATTATGAAACACGTGTGAAGCTTAAGACCAAATAAAACTTTCTAATGATAGTCAACACAATTTGTTAACAATTGACAATGGCCAAACAAGCACCTCACACTTAAAACATCATATAGTCCTTAATGTATAATGAAGCTATTAAGATCCTATCAACATTTTGGGGAGCATGCATCATCAAAGGCCAAGACTATCATCAAAACAATTAAATTAATTACATGGCAAGAGAATAAGGGTAGCCACCTCACACTTGAATTTTGGATAATCCTTTCAATAAAAGCTAAATGTTTTATGTCTTATCCTTTGACCAAGGGTGAAATATCTATCCAAACCTCTTGAAGCCACAAATTTATTAACATAAAAACACACAAACACAACTAATCATGCTTAGGAAAGATAAAAGTGAGAGATTAGAAAGTGCAAACTCTTTGAAGATCCCCATTTTAGCTCCATAATGCAAATAGGTGATAACCAAACAAGGCCAAGTTAGGCATTTGTCATCCATTAAGCTCCATGCATATAGAACCAAAGGAACTTGGAGCCTCAAATTTAGACTTGAGCACACTAACCATGCTCTCGGCCACTTCACCCTTCCAAACTCTCAAGCTTCATCTTAGTTTATTTTGTCAGTCCGCCAATCCGGGTTTAAGTTTAAGGACATTAACAAGGTTCATAGTGCTTCCTCAAATGGAAGGAGGATCCGCAAAGAACTTCACCTCCTCATGAGTATCCTTAGGTGCACTACCCAAGTAGGGCTTGACTCGATGCCCATTCACCTTAAAGGTATTACCATTCCTCAAGTTCTTCAAAGTCACCACTCCATGTGGGAATACTTCAATGAGCTCAAATGGTCCAATCCATCTTGATCTTAGCTTTCTCAGAAACCATTTCAATCTTGAGTTGTAGAGAAGAACTAATTGACCCACTTCCAAGTGTTTGGTCTTGAGTTTTTGGTCATGGAAGGATTTTGTTCTTTCTTTGTACAACTTTGCAATCTCATAAGCCTCCATTCTAATCTCATTTAGCTCACAAAGATCAAGCTTTCTCTTCTCACCACACTTATTCATCTCAAAATTCAAAAACTTGATAGCCCAATATGCCTTGTGCTCTAATTCAACCGGTAAATGGCATGCTTTCCCATAAACAAGACGGTAAGGAGACATACCAATGGGAGTCTTGAAAGCGGTATGATAGGCCCACAAGGTATCATCCAATTTGTTAGCCCAATCCTTCCTTGTGGTGGACACTACTTTCTCTAGAATGCCCTTTATCTCGCAGTTAGAGATCTTGACTTGACCGCTTGTTTGAGGGTGGTAAGGAGTGGATATTTTGTGCTTCACGCTATACTTATTCAATAGTGCCGTAAACGGTTTGTTCACAAAATGAGTGCCTCCATCGCTAATGATAGCTCTAGGTGTGCCAAATCTTGTGAAGATGTGCTCTTTAAGGAACTTTAACACCACCTTGTGATCGTTAGTTCTTGTGGCTTCGGCCTCCACCCACTTGCTAACATAATCCACCACTAGTAGAATGTATGAGTTGCCATTGGAGCTAGGAAATGGACCCATGAAGTCAATGCCCCAAACATCAAACAACTCAACTTCAAAGATATTGTTCAAAGGCATTTGGTCCCTTGATGAGAGATTCCCAACTTGTTGACATCGATCACTCAAAGACACATACTCATTAGCATATTTAAATAGGGAAGGCCACCAAAATCCACAAGTGAGCACCTTTTGTGCCGTCCTTTTCCCTCCATGATGGCCACCACATGCATGACTAAGGCAAAAAGAAAGAACTCTTTGAACTTCATCTTCTGGAATGCATCTCCTCAAAAGTTGGTCTTTACATTTCTTGAAAAGGTAAGGATCTTCCCAATAGTAGTGTCTTGCTTCCTTTTGTAGTCTCTTTCTTGCATGAAAATCAAAGTTCTGAGGAATTGACTTGCCACCACTAGCTATATAATTCACAATATGTGCATACCAAGGAAGCTCTTTTGCTTGAATGGAAAATAGTTTCTCATTCGGAAAAGAATCAACTAAAGGTACCTCATTGGCGCTTCCACAAGTAAGTCTAGAGAGATGATCCGCAACCAAATTCACCTTGCCAGACTTGTCCACAATTTCCAAGTCAAACTCTTGAAGAAGTAGAATCCAACTTATAAGCCGAGGCTTTGCATCATTCTTGGATAACAAGTATTTCAAAGCACTATGGCCCGTGTGCATGATCACTTTAGAACTGAGTAAGTAGCTCCTAAATTTCTCCAGCGTAAACACAATAGCCAACAACTCCTTCTCGGTAGTAGTATAGCTCACTTGAGCATCATTAAGAGTGCGACTTACATAATAAATGGCATGAAGAAACTTGTCTCTTCTTTGACCCAAAACAGCGCCCAAAGCAAAATCACTAGCATCACACATAAGCTCAAATGGAAGTGACCAATTTGGCACACAAATGATAGGTGCATTAGTGAGCAACTCTTTGATCTTCTCGAAGGCAATAAGGCAAGCATCATCAAATAGGAAAGGAGCATCCTTAGCAAGAAGGTCACATAGAGGCTTAGTTATCTTGGAGAAGTCCTTGATGAACCTCCTATAGAAACTGGCATGGCCTAAGAAGCTTCTCACGGCTTTGACACATGTGGGTGGAGGTAATCTCTCAATAATCTCAACCTTGGCTTTATCCACTTCAATCTCGTTAGAATAAATCACATGACCGAGCACAATACCTTCTTGAACCATGAAGTGACACTTCTGAGGTTTGTATCTTCACATCTTTGAAGTACTAGAGAAAGATGGTGTAGGCAAGCATCAAAAGAGTCACCAAAGACCGAGAAATCATCCATGAATACTTCAAGAAACCGCTCCACCATGTCACTAAAGATCGCCATCATACACCTTTGGAATGTGGCCGGTGCATTGTATAACCCAAATGGCATTCTTCAATAAACAAAAGTGCCATACAGATAAGTAAAAGTAGTCTTCTCTTGGTCCTCGGGGGCGATAGGGACTTGATTATATCCGCTATAGCCATCGAGAAAACAATAGTATGCATGTCCCGCAAGCCTTTCCAACATTTGATCGATGAAAGGGAGTGGGAAATGGTCATTTCTTGTGGTGGAATTCAACTTGCGGTAATCGATGCAAACCCTCCAAGTGTTTGCAACTCTTTGTGGAACCATCTCACCCTTCTCATTTTCTATCACCGTCATTCCCCCTTTCTTAGGCACCACTTGTATTGGAGAGACCCATTTAGAATCGAAAAAGAATAGATAACCCCATTATCAAGGAGCTTAATGATCTCCTTCTTTACCACTTCTAACATATTGGGTTCAATCTTCTTTGAAGTTCCCTCCTTGGTCTTGCTTCATCTTCCATGTAAATATGATGTATGCAAAGAGTGGGGCTCAAACCCTTGATGTCACTTATCTTCCACCCAAAAGCACCCTTATGCCTCCGAAGAACATCAAGAAGCATGGACTCTTTTTCTTGTGACAAACTCGAAGAGATAATGAGAGGCAAAGTGCATGCATCATCAATATATACATACTTCAAGGATGAGGGAAGGAGCTTCAACTCAATAGAAGTTGAACTTACAACCGGAGGAGAGGAATCAATGGAAATATGAGTGTTAGAGGTATGAACCTCATTAGCCTCATGCCTTGTGTAATAACCATCCTCAAGTGTCGGTCTACCCATAGAAAGATAAGAATCAAAGTGCTCAATGGCTTCCACAGTACCTTCTTCACAAAAAATCCATCCCGAAGTGTGCTAATGCCGCTTCTAACGCATCACTCGATCAAGTCTCACGAAAGGTGTGTTCCACCAAGTCTTCAATGTTATCCCCTACTTCAATAGAATAGACTTTTTGTAACCTCATGGGCTTCCTCAATTCATCAAAGATCTTGAACTCAATAGTGGTGTCATACACGATCATGGTGAGAAAGCCCAATTTGACATCAATCTTTTTTCCTGCCGTGGCCATAAAAGCTCTACCAAAGATGATGGGGAGATCATATTGGTAGACTTCCTCCATGTCAAGAATAACGAAATCGGCCGGTATGACCAATTTGTCCACTTGCACTAGCACATCCTCCACGACTCCTCTCGAATACACCACACTTCTATCGACTAGTTGGAGAGAAATTTGGATAGGCTTGATGCCACTTAACCCAAGCTCCTTGTAAATTCCATAAGGCATCAAATTTATACTTGCCCCCAAATCCATAAGTGCCTTCTCAAATGGCTTCTCACCAATCTTGCAAGGAATAGTAAAGGATCATGGATCCTTGAGCTTAATTAGGAGGTAACCTCCTTTGAAGTACAACACTAATGATCTCATTCAAGCATACTTTGTTATCCTTCATCAACTTGCTCTTGTATCTCTTGTGTGTGCACAAATCTTTGAGAAACTTGGCATAAGTAGGAATAGTCTTGATTGCATCAAGAAGAGGAATATTGACCTCCACCTTATTGACAACATCAAAATACTCCATGGACTTCTTCTCCTTTTTTCTCAAGGGTTTCTCTTGATACACCGCTTGTGGAAAAGGAAGTGACACTTCTTCTTGCACGTCCTCAACACTTGGCTTAGACCGACTTACTCCCACACCATTATTCATGGTCTTGGTCTTGTCTTTGATCACTCCATCATGTCTCAAATTCTCCTTCATGCCCTTAGACTTCTCTTCAAACCCGGGAGGTACTCTTGGAACTTTGGGAGTCAACAAAGGTTCCCTTAGTGCATCCATCTCCACATCATCATCATTAAGAGTAACCTTATTGTCATATGCCTTCCCACTTCTCAAAGTTGTGATTGCCTTGGCTTGGTTGACTCGTGGATTTTTCTCGGTGATGGAAGGCAGCTCTCCTTGCTTCCTTTCTCTCATCTCACTAGTCAATTGCCCAACTTGTGCTTTAAGCTTATGCAAACCTTGAGTAGTGGATGGCACCTCATTTCGAACACTTTGAATGATCTCATTTTGATTTGCTAGCACTTTGGCAAGCATCTCCTCTAGGCTAGACTTCGGTGCTTCCCCTCGAGATGGAGGAATAGGTGCTTGTACTTGAGGAATAGGAGCTTGGAATGGAGACCTTGCTTGATAAGGTGGCCTAGGATAAGCACCACCACTAAGTACACCCTTATTGCCTTGAAAACCCTTGGCTTCCACTAGCCCCTCCATAATTGCCACCACCAAAACCTACTCCTTGTGTGCCTCCTTGATTGCCACCCCATGAAAAGTTTGGATGGTTTCTTCACCCGACATTATATGTGTTGGAGTATGGATCATTCTTTGGCTTTTGGAGCCCCATTTGTTTGCACTCTTCGATAATCTCCGGGAAACAATCTCCATGTGGACAAGAGAGAGTATCATGGTTGCACCCCCTCACAAATCAAGCATAATTGTGGCCCCTGAACCTCATTGTCTTGCTCACGGACCCCTTGCTTGCCTTGCTTCAAAAGCATATCAAATTTCTTGTTAAGACTATCTTCCAACCTCTTGAACTGATGATGTACATCCAAGCTTGATGTTTTGATTTCATACATGCCACCAGTTTTTAGTTGAGTTGCTTCCCTTAGAGACACATGTGAGGTAGAAGGCTTGCGACCTTGTGAGTTATTGTCCCATAATTGAGATCTGTCGGTTAGTTTCTCTAACACTTGATGTGCTTCTCTTGAGGTTATATCCATGAAGTCACCACCACTTGCATTATCAACCTTCCTTCTAGTTTCTGAAGACAAACCTTGATAGAAAAGGTTCATCAACATGTCTTAACTTTGACCATGGTTAGGGCAACCAAGCTCAAGGTCCTTGAACCTCTCTCATGCTTCGTGAAATAACTCATCTTGATCTTCCCTAAAAGTTATCAAAGCGGTCCTCCTCTCATTTGCTTTTCCAAGTGGAAAATACTTAGTGATAAACTTCCTTTGCATTTCTTCCTAAGAGTGGATACTATTAGAAGGCAACTTGTTGAGCCAAATCTTTGCTTTCTCCTTCAAGGAACATGGAAACAACCGAAACTTCAAAGCATCCTCCGTCATTCCATTGAGCTTAATGTTTGCACAAGCCTCCTCAAACTCTAGTAGATGGTGATATGGATCATTGTTTGGTAATCCATAAAAGGTTGGAAGTGTTTGCAAGAAACTTGGCTTTATCTCAAATGAAGAGGCACACGGTGGTAAGACAATGCATCTTTAATGTGTAGACAATGACGTTAAGGCACAATCCCTTATTGGCCTTTGATCTCCCCTTTCCTCTCTTTCCTCTTCGCCGGTCATCACAATATGGTACTTTCTCGGTCCAAGACTTGGATTTGCAACCCTTGCTTCTTGGTCTAGCTTGAATAATCTATCCAAGGTAGCTAGATTATTAACAACTATAACCGGACTTCCTTTCTCCGAATTATCACTTGAACTACTTAAAACTTCCTCGGATGATTGAACCAACAGATTAGAATAGATAGTAGATGAAGAAGGGGTCGTGAGCTTAAGTGATTTCCCTTGCGGTGTCTCTTGATCATTAGGCTCTAGAACGGTGTGTAAACCACTTCCAAATTGAGAGGACAAAGTCATATACGCCTATAAATCACACAAGTTGAAAGCGTTAGTAAATAAGAATACAAGAAACTATACAAATTAACACACTTAAAAAGAGAAATCGCACAAATCTTTCTAACTTTTGCAAATTGCAATTGCTAGCTTGCTTAACTATTTACGCTTTTTACCCAAATATGTGCAATTTGCTCAAAGACTTGTTTATTTTCAACCTCCCTTCCTTTATCAATAGAACTTTAATAGCACTTCTAAGAGGATAAGAATTTAGCAAGAACTTGTAAGTAGAAAAGCAAATGAAAGAAGGATTTAAAATTTGGCGTAGTTCCAAATTAGGTGTAACGAGTTTGGCGTAGTTCCAAGCTAAGTGCAACGCTTGGCATAGTTCCAAACTTAAGCGCAAAGTTCGACACTTCAACCTTCAATAACACTTATCGAAGTACGACCAGGTAAGAGTAGGTGCGGCTTTGGTAGAGTGAGGCTCACTTAGTACACAGCACAACACGCGGGATAAATCCCTAGCCTCTTACCTAGACATCGCCTTCTTAAGGTGAGCTGAGTGGTGAAAAGTCATGAACCAATCCATTACTATGGTGAAATCCAGATCCAATTTACTAAAAAGGGGAATAGGAATCCATCTTTGGGTGTTGTCTAACACTCAACTTTTTGGTAACTCCTCATGAATTAATTCAATCGGATGCGCCTACTTGTGAAGAGCGAATAAACTCGACGGTACAAAGATAAAATCCTACTCCACAAGTTCTAATTAAATTCAAATCTTAAAGAAGTGAAATTAAAATACCTTGACAAATTCAAAGAAATTTTAAACTTACAAGCTAAAAGCAAAATTGGTACAAGTTTTAAGTAAAAAGAATGAGTAATTAAGGCTAACTTTCACAAGTACAATATGCTCCAATTAGTCCAATTTTACCGCAATTACAACTTTTTACTTTCAACAACCAATTTAAACATACTAAAAGGTGAACATGTAATAAGTAACAAGAAAATAGTACATAAGCAAGAGTGTATATATATATATATATATATATATATATATATATATATTTATATATATTTTTAATTTGACATGCTCGATTTAGTCTTTCTTACCACAATTTACCATCTAATTACCCAAAGTACTTACACAAATTCAAAAATAAGAAAACTACCACAAAACCTAACAAAATAAAGTAAAGATAAACTACACGGATTCTGTACTCCCACGACAACCAATTAGCTAGGGATTGAGTTTTACCTCAATCCCCGGCAATGGCGCCAAAAATTTGTTGGAGACATCATTGAGTATGAAAGTGTGTGCAAATTTGTATATGATGTTCCTTACTTCTAAGTGTAGAAGGTCAAGTTTTAGCAAGGGAAAGTGTAGAGTATCGTACCCAAGGGATTGGGGGAAACTCCACCCTAGCTAGATTACCGCCAGAAAGCCTAGAAAAAATATGCAATCTATCTTTTTACAAAGTCACAACCTTAGCCCTTTGGAAGCTAAAGATCATGAGGACGGTATTAATAATTATGGTAGTGAACGGCTTGATTGAGTTTAATTTTTATGCGAACAAATTAAAAGTACACGAAAATAAAGTATGCAAATAAAAATAGAGATTTTGATATAAAGAGAGAAATAGAGGCTTAGGCATCACACCTAGCCTTACTCATGCACACAATATAACCCAAATTTAATGTAACAACATGTTTTGATAAATTTCCCCTCAGTGCTTTGATGAAGCTACCAAGAAGAAACAAACTAGTCATGCAATTTTAACAATCTCTTCCAAAGCAAAGCTAAATTACACAACCTTTATACCATTCCAATCTTCCGGATTATAAATGGCCTATGGTGCCATGAGCCTAAATTCTTCCGGGACCTAAACTCACAACATCATGCTTTAATTTCAAGGTAAGAAATTCAAGCAACTTAGTTCTTCCCGTAGGAATAAGCTAAGCCACCACCTATTTAGCTACACATGCTCACGGAATCAAGAGTTTATCAAGTTCATGTTTCCGATTCATTAACTTCCTAAAACATGCTTCTAGGTGATAAATCTATGAACACACTTAGGATACATTAAAGTACAGTAATCAAAAGATTTAAAACATGCATAAACATCAAAGAACATAAAGATTACATTGTTTTGTGCACAAGTTAGCCCTAGCCCCAAATTCAACTACTCACAAACTCATATTTACACAACTACAAGCCATAAACATCATAAATAACAAATAAAAGAGAGCAAACAGTGGATAACAAGTGATATACCCACGGGTTGGACTCTTTTTGGAGCCAATCCAATAGAATAAGATGTCTCTATTGTCTCCTAGATGCTATATGAGAAGAGAAATGCTTCAAAGTATAGGGATTTCAGTTTCTAGAACCCAAATCACTATACAAATCCACAAAATCTCAAGAACAAAGTAAGAACAAGGCTTGAATGAGTGAGAAACAAGAGAAGTGATCGATCAAAGTGTGTAGAAACTTCGGTTTTGGTGAAACCCAAGTGGCTACACATCTCTCTCTTACACAAAATCAAAGAACTATGAACTAGCTATGAAAAACTAGAGAGAAACTATGTTAGAACAAGAGAAAAGAGAGATTTTGATGTTGCAAAGTGAGAGAGTAAAAGGGTGAACGGTTTTGGGGAGAGAAAGTGAGCTATTTAAGCCAAGGCAATTCAAATCAAGGGTGGAGATCAAAAGGAATGAAGAGCTAGATGTGATTGACAAATGTGTAAGCACAAAATGTGGATCTAGTTTTTAACTCCACATAGAAATGACCTAGAAAGCCCATAGATATTTTAGTGGAGGAGAAAAAGTAAGGGTAGAAGGGTCATTGTGGAGGGAAACAAGGTACTATTTGGAGACAAAGATGTAAAGTATAAGGTGTAAGAATGAGACTACTTATCATCTTTCAAATTTGGAATTTCAAAATAACCTAGACCTCAAGTCTTAACACCTAAAGTCTCTAACCCTTATCAGCTCTTTCATGTCCTCCACACATGTTCTTGGCCAGCCAACTTGGCCGAAAATATCCGGAATCCGGCGTTGACCACCGTTGACCCAGTTTTTGTCCGTTTGCGCACTTTCTTCTCCTTTCTTTCTTCAATTGAATCTCCACCGAGAGTTCGGAATTGGCCTTTGACTTATTCATACCAAATGTTTCTCCATAAGTGTAGATCATCCAGGTAAAATTTCAGAACTTAGTTCACCGTGGTTTGGCGTTAAATACTGCCGGAATCAGTACAGGTCTGGTTTTGCAGTTTTCGTATTTTAGTCAGAAACTTGTGCTGATCGTTTGAAGGCCTTCCACTCCGAATTACCTCTTTCACTCTTCATGAGAAATGATCCTTAGGATGTCTAGAATGGATCTGGAAAGTTTCAACTCATTTCAAGCTCATTTGTTCAGTTTTCCACTCCTCCTTCCTTGCCTAGCTCTGTTTCTCCTAGCCGGAGTAGGAAAATGTGCTAAAGTTGACTTTTTAGGGCATTTCCAAGCTTCTCTATCATTTCCTAGCGTGATAAGGAAAATATAATAAATAAATATAAATAAACACAAAGGTTAAGCAAAAGTGCAAGGTTAGGGGAATAATTAGTAAGTAATTATGGACCTAACACAACCCCACCGGAAGTGCTCTCCACACTGCTCTAGGTCTACTTCTAGGCTGGGAAGGCTTCAGACTATGAAACCTAAACTCTTGCAGCCTAGATACAAGCCCCAAACTAACATCCTGGGCCTCACTCTTCTTCTGATCCAAATCCGATCATTTCTTTCTTTCAAGATCTCCCATAAAGAGAACAAAAGTTCTCCAAACTGATTAATTAATGACAATTCATGAGCACACTGATTCAACTAACTAATAAGATCATCTTGCATATTGCCAGAGCTATAACATACTTGCTGAAGAATGCCATTTTTATGGAGCACCGCCCTAGTATATGGATAGTCCCAACATAGGTGAAGCGTCGTTCCATTATGAGCTTCACATAAGACACACAATGCGAGTCCAGGACTACACGCTTTGAAGCCAAACTGCCCAGTGAAGGAAGGATATGCAAACAAGTTCTCCAAACATGTATTTTTGCTTTGTTTCGGATAACCACTTTCCAAAGCTTTTTCCAAAAACCAGAGCCAACAAGAAGTTGCCTCGGACTATAACTGGACGAATTCTATTTTTGTTGAATAGATGGGTGGTCTACTCCAACATAATCAGGGGATGTCTTGTCACTATTGCTCTCGATCTCATTTATCTATAAAATAAACAAAAGTCAGAGGGAAGACCGGGTGTGCCGGCCTTTAACGTTCATATGCCTAAGTCAGTATCGTTATAAGATAAAGATAATAGAAAGCGATAGTAAACAGTTACCTTTGATAGGAGCATTTTAATGCAATGTTTTAATAGTGATTTCCTCATATTTTACTTAGTTATTTCCTTAAATAAATCATTTTTAATTTACTATTTTCTAGGTACATCGGAGAAAATGACAAGGAAATGAGCTTAAAGACACATGAGAAGGATGTGAGACGTTGGAGATGACAAAGGCAAGGCACAAGGATGCAGAAATGAGCTGAAATGAAGAAATTGAGTATTCCTGGTCCGACTAGGAATCCCAGTCAAAGTAGGAATGCCGATGAGGCTAGGAAAGCTGAGGGCACTAGGAGACCATGTGGCTTCAAGATGACTCAAAACTCAAGATTCTTCTAGAATACATTGGAATTTTCAGTAAAATGAAGAACCCTAGATATTATAGGGGCCTTAGAGGTAAAAGGGGTAATTTTTTTTTGGGATAAATACATGATTTTCCATGAACATAAATGAAGATTCAAGAAGGTGACGTTTTTGAAGTTATCATGGAGCGTTTTAAGGGATTTACAATATTCAGGAAGGTTGAAAATAGGTCCAGATACATTCCTTGAGCTCTATACTCCATCCTCGACCAAAATTGAGGAGATAAATCAGAAAATAATCATGTAATTAATGCAAAAATAATCTCCGTAGAATCAAGGTGCTAATTTGAAGGCTTCTTATTGGTTGAATGACACAGGAAGGATGATGTGGAATTATCTGATTGGCTACTGCTGTGTGGATTAATCAGATAAATCCTAGAAAATAAAAAGAAAAGGCTTGGAGACCAAGTTGCCATCCTCCTATAAATAGGAACACCACTACACACGACTTCACACACCACACACCACTTCACCACAACAATTCTTTCATTCTTTTCTTAATTCCAAAAATTCTCTCCATTCTCTAGTCTTCAGAAGCTCTGCGTCTCAACCAAGGAGAAGAAGAAGTCATGCAATACATCAAGATCCTAGCCGCCATCCACCCTTGTGTCATCCCTAGAAGATTGCTTGCTTTCAAGGATCTTCAAGTTCTTCGTCTCAAGACTTTGTCATTCATCTTTCACTGTGTATTTCATACTTTCTTTTGTTTTCCTTTGTTTGATTCGTAGAGTTACGAATTCTAGTTAACATGACGTTAAGAGCAAAGTTTAAAGTCCGTTTATATGTTTTGAAATAAAATTGTGATTTTTATATGTTGATTTCTATGTTGTTTATGTGAGATTGATTAATTGATTTTGGATTATAGAAAACTTCTATATGTATGTGTTCTTTGGTGGCCAACTTAGGATATATGCATGTAATTGGAGCTAGATTTAGGTCAATAATTCACCTAATAGTTTTGTGAACCTATTTCATAAGTACTAAAGGCTTTGGACAAAAGTTGAAATCAATTAAGGAGAAATGCAAATAGATGAACTTTTTCATACTAGGTTGTGCACTAGACTATGGTTGACATCCTTTCTTTGTTCTTCATGCGTAGAACGTGTTCTTGAGTAGCTAGCTTTCTAGACTATGATTGCATGTTCAATAGGTTTAATTTAGGTGCTTTCATTTAGATTAAATATTCAAGGAAAGTAAAAAATGGGAAATCATTTGCTTTTTAACTTTTCACATGGTCAACTTCTTTCTCGTGACATAGAAAATCAACTATAGGAATTGTGATTAGATTTCTTGCATATGGATGTGGTCTTTATCTTTGTTCCTTGTGTTCCACCCTTGTATATGTGTTTTTACATTTTCTTTATTTTATTTATTTTAATTTTTGATGTTATAATCCTAAACCCCCCTTATTTGTGTTTACTTGTATATATTTCTATTCTTTGTTTTATTTTTGTAAATAATACTTTATACTTTTAATAATTCTTTATTTGATTTTTTTACAATTACAGGTGTACCCTCAATCCCCGGCTAGAACGATCTCTGTTTATTCTATACTGACAACTACATTTTGCAGGGTTAAATAGCGCGCTTGTTTGTAGTGTGTCCATTTTTGGAGCCGTTGTCGGAGATTGAAAAATCACTTGTTTTTATTTATAATTGTTGTATATAAACTGTTTGAAACTTAGTGTAAACTAACTAGGATGTTATTTATGTTGTTGAATACGAGTTTTAATTGTAAGTTGTAAATTGAACGGAATAGGTGAAGTCTCTTTTGTTAATATTGGCCTAAACCCCTTATTGGTACCTAATTTAGTTCCCTTAAGGTTGAGGGCGGCCTTTATTAGCACTTGTTGAACTGTTCTTCACACTTATAACTTTTTTCATCTCAGTAAGTATAGCCTATGTGGAATGGTGTCTAGGAAGGAGACAACGTTCAAGACTGGTTTTTGAATCCAGAAGTGCTTCCAAATGGGCCTAAACCACTATGTGGGAGCAGCTAGCTCATGCCAAAATGGATTTTGTCTCTCGTGTTCGCGCTCCCCTACCTGGCCATTTCAGTAAGGTTGTTCAAAGGATTTGAAAGGGAGTTTGTGTCTAGGTGACTATACTTGGGCCGCATGTCCACCTTGATTTACCACTTGGAATTAGATTCAATATCAACAACATTTATAACAAAAGAAAATGTTGTGATACACAAAGGTATATTGGATAAAACATAGTCTTGAAAAAAAGTAGTTGTTTCAGTCCTATTGCACATCGAGACTCCCTGTTCCAGTACGTAAGTGTTGGAAATAAATTGAACTCTTGTCTATATTAAAAAAAAAACACTTGTAAAAATACTTTTCATGTTTTATACTCACTTGTGTACTTAACTTGTGTCTTGTGTACAATATACTTGTTAATTATACTTGTAGTTTGTAATTCATAGTTATACTTGTTTTTATACTTTGTATTTCTTTGTTAATTATAATTACTAACTTTATTTAATGGAGGTATTGTTTGGCTGAAAGACGTTAAACTCAAGCGCTGCTTGGGAGGCAACCCAATTCAGAAGTAGCCGTGAAGGAGTCTACAAACACAGATTTGCTTTCTCTTTCCCTATTTCTTTTTATTTTTCAATTTTTTGTCCTTTGTTTTTATTTTAGAATTTATTTCCGTAAACACCTTCTGTCTATGCTTATTTGTTTCATTGCATGCTTATAATTGATTACATTGAGGACAATGCAATATTTAAGTGTGTGGGAAGGGATTTAAATTTTTGTCTTTTATTTTGAGTCATATATATTGAAAAATAAAAAAAAATTTTCAAAAAATATCAAAAAAAAAAATTGTTCTTATTTTTTGTTTTTGAGTCCTAGGATGATTCTATATCTCTGAAATTATGGCTAAAAGAGAATCATAATATTGAGATGATTTTAAATGATATTCTTTGGTTAATTGAGATATATGAAAAACGTATGCATGTGTAGTGGATATGGATTTCGTGACCTTGGTACAGTAGATGAGCATGTTAAGTTGATTTTTGATTCATGTGAGATATTTGAGCCCATGTCCCTTTTTTTGGAGTGATAAATGGAAAATATATTTTTATTTTCTTGGCGATGTTTTGATGATCTCATTATTCTGTCATTTGATTGATTACTTGCCATAAATTAATTTTAATGGACTACAGAATGCTAGAATTCACTCTTATGCTTGTTGAGACTTTTATCAATACATGTCCCTGATTCTGGAAAGGATAAAGGCACTCTAGGAATCACTACCATTGCCAAATAAGCCTATGTCCCTCATTGTGTACACGAGATGTGCACCCCCCTAGATAAACCTCTTTGAGCCTACAATTAAAAGCCTTTTCTTTCATCACCCTTAAAATCCTTAACCCCTAAACCTTAGTATAGTTACAATCCTACCCTTTGTTCTAAAAACTTAGTGGAGCTATCTTTTGAGACTTACTACATGATGGCGACAAGGATGGAGATTGAGAAGAGGTGAAAGTTCAAGTGTGGGGGTAGAATTGTCTATAAAAAAACAAAAACAAAAAAAGAGGAAAAAAAAAAGAAGTAAAAAAAAATGTTTATGAATTTTAGTCCCCCATACTATGTGGATTTGGAGTTTTCTTTGAATTGAAGGCTCCCTACAGAAAAATTTGGTCTTTGTCCAGTTCACGATAATTCAAAGGAAGTTTAGAATGAAGTTTGGGCCCAACATGAAGATATTATGCCTTTTATTTTGCCTCGATGGGGTTATGACGTTTTGTATGCCTTGGTGTATTTCTAGAAGTCTCTCTACATCAACATGAGCTCTACTAGGTTTGTAGGATACTTTGTTAAATTCCTTACCTTTCATTTCTTAAAACCTTGAGCCTTGGTCCCATTACAACCCTTTATAAGACATTTTTTATCCTTAAGATGGGACAGTCTTTGATCTGTGGAGATGAGTTATAAGAGTTGAACCTATGGCTGAGGTCCATTTGTGCAAGTAATTCATATCTTTCATGAGATCTTTGAAAAAATATATTCACAAAGTGCCTTTCGTTTCTTATATATGTAAGCTATTTGATTGCCTCAAAATATTTTCTCTCACATATAATTGAGTGATTATAAGCTTTTAAGCATTGCCTTGATCTAAAAGAAGAAAGAGTGGATATACCTTGTGAGGATATGAATCATACTTGTCTAAAACATGTTGAGCTCCACCCCATCACCATTGTTACAACCAAGTCCTACTTATTTATATGTGGATTTAGTGTTTGAATTAACTCTCGAATATCTAAATATTGATTCTTGGTTGAGTGTTAATCTTGATGTTATGAAAGTAAGAGATTTATGAGACAAAATGTTGAAAGGCAATAGAGCCATTGTATGTGTAATGTCTTTTTCTTTTCTTTTCTTTAAGTTTTCGTTGAGTCTTTGTTTTAATTTTGCTAAGGGACTAGCAAAATCTAAGTGTGGGGGAATTTACCTTTTTAGGGTGTTGGAGATGACCCATTTGTAGAGGATTTGGGGAGATATGGTTCCCTTGCTTCCAATGTGGGATGTTTGGGTTTCCGATACTGTCTCACGGGGAGGGGGAGCTGTATCGGGACCCTCTTTTGGGGGTGTGTGTTACTTTTTTGTGGCTATATGAGCCTTGTGCTTCCAGGTATTTGTTCCTGGGAGGTATAGACGCCAACAATCCCCGGTCAAGAGTTCTCTTGGGTGGAGAGTTTGTTATGGTAGAAGTGTAAGGTGAGTTATCTTGCCACGTGGCTTCTGTACAACCATTGCCCCCAGTCCCCAAGTCCCCAACTAAGAGAAGTGTTGATAGGGTGGAAAGTGCTTGTCTTTTCTATCTTTTTTTTTTTTTTTGTTTTTTGTTGTATCTTGTTCGGATACTTGGAGTAGGGTTTCATGTGTCTTTTGGAGTATTTGCTATGCCCTGGCGACATGTGTCTTGCTGTTATTTGTATTTCATGTACAGGAAGTCTAGTGTACAAGATTCCTAAAAGGTAATAATGGAGTAGTAGGGAGGGAGCCGAGGCGACGACGCACAACCACTGTTACGCTCATACATGTCTGACACGTGGCGAAATCTGGTGTTGTAGTCCTTGCACATCCAACGGTCCCTGTGCTATCCCGGACCCTATATATAGGTGGAAGGGAGAGACAGGGGCGGCTACTGTTCCTTGTTTTTTGATCAAATATTAGGAGAAGAAGCCATATAAAGTTGGGCTCTTTAGTTTCCCCCCAAAGGTTAAATCTTGCCCAGTGTTGGAGCTCCTGAGGTTTGGAAGAATTTAGAGACATCGGGGCTACTGTTTGTTCCAACAATATCCGTCAAGCAACACTAACAGGTACGATTTCTTTGTTTTCTGGGTTCCGATTCTGGTTTTGTCTGTTTGTGAGAGAATGTGGATTTGGGTGAATATTTGTGTAGGGGCTTGGCACTGCTCGGATGTCACTTATGCTTGATGACATCATGTTTATAATTCCCCAACCAAGAAACTCCTCTTACTTGGGGACTTCGGGGACTTGTACATACCTCCAATAGTATGGAGGATTTGCTACACACTAAGCATAAGTAACACCCTCTTAGAGGGGCCTAACCGAGACATACATCCCTTAGCCCGACATCCAACATACCCTGTGGTGGTTGGAGGTGGCCAAGACCTCGCCGGGAAGCAACCTTCTCGGCCTTGCTAACTTAGCTTCACAACATGCTTTGAAGACTACAAATGGGACTCTTTGTCCCACGTTGAAGAAAATGTAAATGAGAGGGGTTCCCTTACCTATAAAAGGGACCCCTCCTCCCACTTAGAAAGATCATCCCATTACATACTTTGTAATCCCTTTGGACCACAAGGCCCAAACCCACAATAGTGCAACACTTCAAATGGACGTAGTTTCCCGCCAAGGCGGGAGACAAACCACTATACATCTTGTCTTCTCTCTCTCTTACTTTCTTTCTCTAATGTTAACTAAGACCATTTGGTCACTCACATTAACATTGGCACCATCTGTGGGAAGCCAACACAAAAGCTTCGTTATTTACCATGCTTAACGGACCTCAAGAAATTTTTTTCCATCTTCTTTTGAGTTATTTAAATCTCACTGAGCATCCATTTTCTTTAATCATCATTAGCTCCCAGTGCAAGCGGCAACTTGCGCCCAACTTTGATCAACACTATACAATCAAGCCTAGCGGCAACTTGTGCAAGTTTACTTACAAAGCAAAGCTACTTGAGTCAGCAATAATCAATCTCATCCTTAGCGGTAACACACAAAAGAATCTCATCCTTGGAGGGAGAAAAAAAAATTTCAAGAATCCAGCACCTCTGCCAGCCCCCGCTACGCTGGCCAAAAGCTCTGCTACCACTGGTAAAACATCTGCTACACATTCAGTGCTATATAGCATGCTACCGCTAGCGAGCTCTACCGCCAAGCGCCAACCATTAATTGGACGCACCGCCAAGCCTGGCAGCGTCAAGCACCACCCTTATGCGCTAGAAGTCAGCATCGATCAAGCATTCACTCCACACCACAATAATTGATTAGTGCACCCATCAGCGGTCACTTATCTCACCCACTCACATCCCCTGCATCATAGCTGCAATCTACCGCCAAGGACAACAGCGCCTCCGTTAGCGTGCTCAGTGACCTCCATCCAGCACCTCCCGCTAGCCCTCCATCTGGCACCTGCATAGCAAGACTAGCGCACAGCTTTACCGCTAAGTTGCAACTCCGCTAGCCAAGGTTCTATCAAGCGAGCACCACTGGACAAAGCCCTTAACCGCTGACTAACGCTCCGCTACCCAAAGCTTCGTTGACCAAAGCCTAGCGGCCAATACCAGCCAAGCCTTGCCTCGGTACGTCAAGCATCATCCAACCAAGCCTTGACCGGTCCGTCAAGCATCATCCACCCGGCCTTGTCTCAGTATCCGCCAAGCCTTTGGTTGGTCCATCAAGCATCATCCGCTAGGCATCAATTAAATCTGCAATTCCTCACTTGCATAGACCGTTAATCGTCTATCAATTGTATCGACTTAACTAGGTCATCATCAGCGGTAAGCACCGAGCACCAGCGGCAAGCAAAAATTGACCATACCCAGTCCAAATCTGATTTGGACACTGATCAAAATGAATGCTCCTTTCAATTTGGCTGCACACATTGGTTTCAATCATCCCATCAATTGATTGAAAACATTGTGATTGTTCGCTCAGTCTTTCTTATTGTTGGAAACCATCCTTGCTATTGCACTTGAGCAACTACTCTAGACAGCAAGCAGCAACACATAGCTGATTGGTCAGCGCACCCAGCAACGCGTCTTTAAGGCTCTTGTTCAGCTAAGAGCGAGCAGATACGTTTCCTCACCTTTTACGCCCGCTATCTATAACATGATATAGATACTTTTACACTTTTGTGTAGATGCACTTGTCATGTTATAAATGTGTGTACATGGTCGGCTATGCTTTAGTTAATTAAATGTCACACATCACTTGCCTGCCTGTATACAGCTACAACGCACTATTAGCTGCTTTAAACTTATGCTCTATACATGACCCACTGCACAACTAAGGGATGTGGTCAATATTCAACACATCATGAATCCAAAGTAACTTTGTGCGTGGCAGGTCACAAAATTATGTTTAGCTTCTACCTGCATACCATCTTATTGAAAAATGCACCACGAAATGTCATTGTCGATTTGAAACTCAAGTCAAACATGTTCAGACTTTTAATTAATTACTTGTTGCTGTTTGGATCCAAAACCAGTCTATCTCTCAAACAGTCTCTTTTGAGTACGCGAGCGTGCCAACATCTTGCGGTGTAGTCGTCGGGGCATCCCTTGACCTGACTTCTTCTCAAACGCTATGGACAAGGAGAGCACCAACCTCGTCACCACATTATTTTCTCTACCTTTCGAAAAAGGACTTATTTTCTTATGAATAAGGACTTACGATGTGATCTCTTGCATCACCGAGTCGATACTTAACATTGTAAATTAAGCAGAGCAATCACCGGGAAGTAGGAGAAAGCATGAGTTTTGCTAAAGCGTGCCTTTAGCTTCGCTGGGTTGCGAGGTAGTTACCCTTGCTTTGCTGGTCTCAACTAGGTTGAAGCTAGGTTGCTCTGGAGAGACTTTGATAATCTGAGTGATTAGTTGATTGAAGAGTTGTGTCTTTTGTCCCTTGAACTATAATTTATAACTAGAGTTTCGACGGTTCCTTGTCATAGAAGGATTATTGATTGAAGATTCCTAATCGGTCTCTGCTACTCGAATCCTATAAGGGCTCGTTTCCTTATAGACTCAGAATGGCGAAGCTATAACCCAACCCAAGTAGACTTATTTTTGGACTGTAGGTATCCGCCCGCTATACTTAATCCTCTTAAGGATATTGCCAAAAATACTTTTGGGCTCAAACATTGCCCTCCAGGCCTAGAGATCATGCCCCCGAATATTGTAACTGATCGAAGAGGATTTAAGAGACACGACTTATGATAGAAACGAGGCCATTAATGAGGGTTCGCTACTGTCGAACACAGTTTCGTCGCATCGTTTCCCTCACAAAATCTTTTATTTAAATCCTGCAGCAAACGTTTGGATCCATCACATTAGAAACCCTATAAGTCTCTCTCTCTATTCCCATAAACCTCCCAACTTCTCACTAGTCTCATTTTCCATCAGAACCCATAAATGGCTCCGCAAAAGAAAATTATCATTGACCGAGAGGAGGAGATCAATGAGCAAGCCGCTCATGTCTGGGGAACGGGCATGGGTGATGCGCTTTTGGGAAGCGCATAATTTAACCCTGAAATGTCGTTAGTAGTATAAGTAAGTAGGGATCGTTCTATTCCGGGGATTGAGGGTACACCTGTAATTGTGAAACAAATAAAGAAAAGTATTATTTACAAAAATAAAATAAAGAATATAAATATATACAATTGTATAAACAAATAAAGAATTAAAATAATAAAGTATTATTTACAAAAATAAAATAAAGAATAGAAATATATACAAATAACAAAATAAAAAGGGAGGGGGTTTAAGAATTATAGAATTGAAAATTAAGATAAATAAATAAAGAAAATGTAAAAACATATATACAAGGGTGGATCGCAAGGAACAAAGATCAAAACCACATCCATATGCAAGAATCCAATTACAATTCCTATAGTTGATTTTAAATGTCATGAGAGAGGAGTTGATCATGTGAAACATTCGAAAGCAAATGATTTCCCATATTTTACTTTTCAATGCTAATTAACCTAAGCGAAAGCACCTAGATTAATCCTATCAAACATGCAATCAAGCCCTAGAAAGCTAGTCAATCATGACATGTTCAACGCATTAGACATAGAGAAAGGCTATCAACTCAAGTGTACAACTTAGTATGGAAAAGTCCACCTAATTGCAATCCTCTTTAATTAAATTCGGTCTTTGCACAAAACCTTTACTACTTTGATTCAAGTTTACACAAAACGAAAAGTCGATTTCATGTTCTTAAACCTAGCACCAATTATATCAAAACCCTAAGTGTTTGCAACCACATAAGATTAAAATACAAAAGTTTTCTATCATGCAAATTTAATTAAACAAACCCACATAAGCAACATAAAAATCAACATATAGAAATCACAACTTTATCTCAAAACATATAAACGGGCTTTAAACTTTGCCCTTAACATTATTTGTTAACTAGAATTCATAATTCTACAATCTAAACAAAGAAAACCAAAAGAAATTACAAGGAAAAGATAGAATTACACCGTGAGGGGAGATGGAGATGGAGAGCTTGAACGTTGGAATCTTGAATCTTGGAAGCAAGTCTTCAAGGTGGATGATGGAGGCTATGTCCTCACGGCTTGTTCTTCTTCTCTTACTTGAAAATGCAAAACTAAGAACTAGAGAATGAAGAGAAAAATGGAAAGTAAATGGAGAGACAAAGAAGATGAGATGGATGAAGGAATTTTTTTAGAGTGAGAGGAGAAGGTGTTTATATAGGGAAGAGAAAGAAGAGTGAAATTGGAAAGATGGAGTAAATTAGTGTGAGTAATGATGGAGAAAACATGATGATTACACCCTAAAACATGGAATATTTTTGGGTGATGATGATGGTGGATTAGTGTGAGAAATGATGGAGAAAACATGATGATTACACCCTAAAACATGGAATGTTTTTGGGTGATGATGATGGTGGATTAGTGTGAGAAATGATGGAGAAAACATGATGATTACACCCTAAAACATGGAATATTTTGGGTGATGATGATGATGGATTTCCTACTCATTTACTTCAATTTTATCTCCACCATTTGTAGGTAAGTGTGGACATAATGCTCATTTCACCATCATTTACTCCAATGTACCTAAGAAAATAGAAATTGAGTTAAAAATCGATTCGTTAAGGAATTAACTAAGCAAAATGTGAGGAATTAACTATTAAAATATTACATTAAAATGCTCCTATCAAATTCCCCCACACTTAGCTTTTGCTAGTCCCTTAGCAAAACAAACAAAAAAAAATCCAAACAGAACAAAGACTTGACAAAAAGCAAGTAAATGACTCTATTGCTCCTAACTGTTGTCTCAGAGACTCCAAACTCATGGCTTTCACGTTAAACACTTAATCAAAATCACAAAGATAATTCCATGGTTAATAAACCTGTGACATTCATATGACTAAGCAAGATATGGAGAACTTAAGTTATACAGTGAATGATAGCATGTTTCGAACAAGTCCAATCCAAACTCACAGGGCATACTCTCGATTTTCTCTCAGAAATGGCTATGCTTAAAAGCTTCACACTCAAGTATATGCAAGAGAACAAATTGTAAGGCAACAAACAGCTTGCATATTTCATCAATAAACACATTTTGTGAAGAATTTTTAAAGACCTCATGAAATGACTAAGTGCACAAATGGACCTAAACCATAAGCTCGACTGCGTAACTGACTCCACTAACCAAAGACTGCCCATCTCAAGGATCAAGTCAGCACTTAAAACAGGTTGTAATGGGGCTAAGCTAGGGTTTTCGAAATGAAGATTAAGGATACAAAAAAATCCTAAGGACCTAGCAGAGCATATAAGGATCACCTTATGTCATCATTTTTGTAGACCAAATATCATTGTTTTGGGCCAAACCTTCACTCTAACCAACATGGGAATGGACAAAGGCATAATTTTCAACTTTGAGCCTTCTACAAATTTGCAAGTCCAAAACCACACTTCAACATTTTCCCAAGAGTTTTCTTTTCAATTTTTCTTCTCTTTGCCGTTTTTCTTTCTTTCTTTCTTTCTTTTTTTTTCAAGGCAAAATTTTTCTTTTTTTTTTCTTCTTGGATTTTCCACACCCCACACTTGTCTTTCATCGTCACCCCTACATACTATGTCATGCTCTACTAAGTCCTTAAGACAAGGGTAGAGATATCCTGTACTAAGCTCATGGTAGGGTAGTGAGGGTGATGAAACAAAGGTTTTCAACGTAGGCTCAAAGGGGTTCATTCTAAGGAGTCCCACGACGGGCACAATTGGGGGCACATGCTTGTTTGGCTTTGGTGGTTACCCTAATGCCTTCTATCCTATCCAGGATCAGTGCATATTATGGCATACAAGTTTTGACAGTCACAACAGCCGAGTTCTAGTACTCTCTAGTCCATTAAAATCTATGGCACATGATCATTGGATTTTCAAAAGAATGATGAGGTTTTGCAAATACAGCCATGAAATTCTATAATTATCAATAAGCACTCGAAAAGAAAGTATTTTAGCACAAAAACTCACTTTGGGTCAAATGAATCAGACTTAATCCTAGCATGCTTAATGAACCAAGTTACAATCCTATCTCAAATCTTCATACAAGCGTCACAATGTCGATTAACCACAGAATTCAATTAAGTCCTATTTTGATTGTGAAAACCTTCAGCCATGAATTCGGAGACATGTTCATCCTAGACGTTAGGAGCATCCTAAGACTCAAACACACAAAAACACTCTAAAACCAACATTTTTTTTTTTTTTACATTTAATTTAATTTCAACACTTAGGTACGGGAACAGGGAGTCTCGATGTGCAATGGGACTGAAACAGCTACCCTTTTTCAAGACTATGTTTAATCCAATATACCTTAGTGTATCACAACATCAATTAAAAACACAATAAAACACAATCCAACATCAACTATTTTTTTTTTTTTTATATACTAACTACTAAAAACACAATAAAGCAATAATCCTTCCCCATACTTAATTCATGCATTGTCCTCAATGTATAAACAAATAAAAATCATGCAAAGCATAAATCAAGCATAGAAGAGAAAGTTAACACAACGAAACCTAAAACAACTTAAAATTCATGAAAATAAAATAGAAGGAAGAGTTCAAGAAAGCAAATCTGCGTTTGATGTCTCCTCCACAGCTACAGTTGAAATGGGTTGCCTCCCATGCAGCGCTTAATGTTTAAGTCTTTCAGCTAGACTTGTACCTCCATTTACTCCTTTGGAGGAGCGGTATGCTGGCGAGTGGCAGCCCTCTTGCTGGTTTCAGCCTCCTGAGGAGGGTTCTCATGGTGTGATGCAGAAGTGTCCTTGCGAGGAAACCCAGGAGGATAACTCTGCAAGTTATTGACTTCCTGAGCAAGCTTGTTATTTCAGTGTGACAGCGGATCAAAGAGCAGTTCATCTCAGAGATGTAATCGATCATGCAATTGACTCTCCAATCTGTCACCATAATACCATCGCGGAGAGAGGAACGCAAATCATCAATCGAATCTGACAAGCTTTCCAGGGTGGCATAGCCGAGGAGCACGAGCAGCTGGTGAGGAAGAGACTCTCCGGGATGCAGTCTGGGAGAGCGACGAGGCAGAGGAGGGGGACTGCGGGTACGCTCACGGATAGGACGATGGTCCCATGGACGAGTAAGCCCAGCTCTAGTGGCCGCTTGACGACCTTCTCTTCCAAAGAGAGAACACGGCGTTGATTGACGCCCCTGCGAGGGGTAACCTTGTTCGAGCCATGAGGAAGTAGAAGGAATTTGAAACTGCACGCTTAGACAAACCTTAGTAAAATCTGGAGGAGACAAAAAAAGGATGTATATGTAAAGCACAAAATAGGGTAGAAATCTCAACAGGCACACGTTTTAACAAAGCTTCTCCGGAGGAGAAGAGTTATGATAGTTCACGGCCCAAGAAACTCCCCCACGTGTAAATATTCCTTTCTTTTCCTGGATTTATGGCATGCTTTCGGCTATAGCTTGTCTGTCACGGATCCTCGAGATTCGTTGATTCCCCACGCGTCTTTCTTTCCTTGATTCACGGCAATTAAACCTGCTTTCGGCTGTAGCTTGTCTGTCACAGCTCCTCGAGATTCGTTTGGTTCCCCCACGTGTCCTCCACGCGCCAACAGCTTTTCCGTGTTTTCGGGTGACTTTAATCCAACGCGTAGATTTAATCTCAGAGATCGTCGATCCAACGGTGGAGATCTGCTCACTCGTTCTATAAATAGGTGCATTCTGAGCGACTGTTCACTTCAAAAGAAAATTCTTCCGAGTTCCAGCCTTTCTCTCTCAACCCTTCAGCCTTTCTTTCGAAACTCAAATCCTTTCTTCATCAACATGGAACCACAAACTCTGCAACTAATGGAGCAACAGACCCAGCAACAAATCGAGGATGGAGAAACAACAAGCAGCCGGGACTAATAACCGGTGGGCTCCCACACCGCCTCAACTAAGAATCCTCAAGGCCTTTACTATGATAAGGGTTTTAAGTACCCAACTCCAGAGCAGATTCAAGAGATCTGCCTCCATCTGAAACAGTATGGCAGATCGAGGACAAAAACGTCTTCTTTTGGTTCCAGAACCTCAAGGCTCGTGAGAGGCAGAAGTTGAAGGAATTTCGGAATGTTCCGGTTGGTGGATCTCTCGATCTCAATTTTGGATCCACTAGTTCTACTGATGATGGTAGATCCATTGATCTAAACTTTGGGTCACGTGTCGGCTATGGTGTGACCCATATTCCTCCTCACCCTTCAACACTAATACCAGTACTACCTCCTTTGCACAACAGGAGGACAATCTTTCATGGAACAACGAGGAGGAGATCACCAGGAGATTGAAACCCTTCCACTATTCCCCATGCATGGTGAGGACATCTTTGGCAACATGAAGACTACTTCCGAGGGAGGTAGCGGCTATGGCGGTGACTCTCGCATTTCTCTTGAGCTCAGCCTCAACTCCTACGGAGATGCAGACATGGTTAGTATAGAGTATTTTATTATTATTTTTTTTTAAAATTTTTTTTTTTTTTTTGTAAATAGCTGAATTAATAAGACTGAATGAATGCAGTTTTTTTATTATTTTTTTATTTTTTTATTTTTTATATAAAGGACTCAAAAATAAAAGACAAATATATATATAGGACTCAAAATGAAAGACAAAAATATAAATCTCTTCCCCCACACTTAAATATTGCATTATCCTCAATGTAATCAATTAAAAGCATGCAATGTAATAAGTAAGCATAGATAGAGACATTTACGAAAACAAATCCTAAAATAAAAACTAAAGAGAAAATTGAAAAATAAAAAGAAATAGGGAAAGAGAAAGCAAATCTGATTTGCATGGGTTCCTCCCAAGTAGCGCTTGTATTTTACGTCTTGCAGCCAGACGTACCTACATTAAATAAAGTTAGTAACTATAATTAACAAAGAAATACAAAATAAAAACAAGTAAACTATTAATTACAAACTACAAGTATAATTAACAAGTATTGTACATAAGACACAAGTTAAGTATACAAGTGAGTATAAAACGTGAAAGTATTTTACAAGTTTAAAGTGTGAAACAACAAAATAATTTACACGTATAGAGTATTCACAAGTATTTCTTTTATTATAAACATTATTGATATCGAATCAAATTCCAAGCGGTAAATCAAGTGGACGTGCGGCCCAAGTATAGTCGCCTAGACACAAACTCCCTTCAAATCGTTTGGGCAACCTTACTGAAATGGCCAGGTGGGGAGGGCGAACACGAGAGGAAAAAATCCATTTTGGCATGAGCTACTCCCACATAGTGGTTTAGGCCCATTTGCAAGCACTCTGGATTCAAAAACCCGTCTATGAACGTTGTCCCCTTCCTAGACACCATCCACATAGGCTATACTTACTAAGATGAAAAGTTCATAAGTGTGAAGACAGTTCAACAAGTGTTAATAAAGCCGCCCTCAACCTTAAGGACCTGAGCTAGGTACCAATAAGGGGTTTAGGCCAATATTAACAAAAGAACTTCACCTATTCCTCTCAATTTACAACCTACAATTAAAATTCGTGTTCAATAATATAAATAACATCCTAGTTAATTTAAACTAAGTTTCAAACAATTTATATACAGCAAATATATACAATAAAGATACAATTTAGCAAGTGATTTTTCAATCCCCGGCAACGGCGCCAAAAATTGATGTCGCTTTTGGGAAGCGCATAATTTAACCCTGAAATGTCGTTAGTAGTATAAGTAAGTAGGGATCGTTCTATTCCGGGGATTGGGGTACACCTGTAATTGTGAAACAAATAAGAAAAGTATTATTTACAAAATAAAATAAAGATATAAATATATACAATGTATAAACAAATAAAGAATTAAAATAATAAAGTATTATTTACAAAAATAAAATAAAGAATAGAAATATATACAAATAACAAAATAAAAAGGGAGGGGGTTTAAGAATTATAGAATTGAAATTAAGATAAATAAAATAAAGAAAATGTAAAAACATATATACAAGGTGGATCGCAAGGAACAAAGATCAAAACCACATCCATATGCAAGAAATCCAATTACAATTCTATAGTTGATTTTAAATGTCAGAGAGGAGGTTATCATGTGAAACATTCGAAAGCAAATGATTTCCCATATTACTTTTCAATGCTAATTAACCTAGCGAAAGCAACCTAGATTAATCCTATCAAACATGCAATCAAGCCCTAGAAAAGCTAGTCAATCATGACATGTTCAACGCATTAGACATAGAGAAAGGCTATCAACTCAAGTGTACAACTTAGTATGGAAAAGTCCACCTAATTGCAATCCTCTTTAATTAAATTCGGTCTTTGCACAAAACCTTTACTACTTTGATTCAAGTTTACACAAAACGAAAAGTCGATTTCATGTCTTAAACCTAGCACCATTATATCAAACCCTAAGTGTTTGCAACCACATAAGATAAAAATACAAAAGTTTCTATCATGCAAATTTAATTAAACAAACCCACATAAGCAACATAAAAATCAACATATAGAAATCACAACTTTATCTCAAAACATATAAACGGGCTTTAAACTTGCCCTTAACATTATTTGTTAACTAGAATTCATAATTCTACAAATCTAAACAAAGAAAACCAAAAGAAATTACAAGGAAAAAGATAGAATTACACCGTGAGGGGAGATGGAGATGGAGAGCTTGAACGTTGGAATCTTGAATCTTGGAAGCAAGTCTTCAAGGTGGATATGGAGGCTATGTCCTCACGGCTGTTCTTCTTCTCTTTACTTGAAAATGCAAAACTAAGAACTAGAGAATGAAGAGAAAAATGGAAAGTAAATGGAGAGACAAAGAAGATGAGATGGATGAAGGAATTTTTTTAGAGTGAGAGGAGAAGTGTTTATATAGGGAAGAGAAAGAAGAGTGAAATGGAAAAGATGGAGTAAATTAGTGTGAGTAATGATGGAGAAAACATGATGATTACACCTAAAACATGGAATATTTTTGGGTGATGAATGATGGTGGATTAGTGTGAGAAATGATGGAGAAAACATGATGATTACAACCCTAAAACATGGAATGTTTTTGGTGATGATGATGGTGGATTAGTGTGAGAAATGATGGAGAAAAACATGATGATTACACCCTAAAACATGGAATATTTTTGGGTGATGATGATGATGGATTCTCCTACTCATTACTTCAATTTTAATCTCCACCATTTGTAGGTAAGTGGACATAATGCTCATTCACCATCATTACTCCAATGTACCTAAGAAAATAGAAATTGAGTTAAAAATCGATTCGTTAAGGAATTAACTAAGCAAAATGTGAGGAATTAACTATTAAAATATTACATTAAAATGCTCCTATCAATGGGTGCCCGATGTTTTTTCTCGAAACCTCAATCCAGAGGCCTCTTCTAACTGTTTGCCTAATAACTAGGCTAGACTGGTCTTACCCCCCGAGATATCCTTCCAAAGATGTCATGGCCCTATACAGCCTTCCTATTCGCTACCCCATTCAGGTCCTCAGAAGGACTCCCAACGATTCAGCATTAGGGCCTGAGATAGCAAAAATCTAAGATAGGATTATAGCCATCGGCTGAGTGACGACAAACTCTCCTAGTATCATGAGTCAGAGGAAGGGATCTGGTTCACTGGAATGCAGTGGCACTACCGAGACCCATCGATCTATCTTTCGTCTACTCATCGGTGGCACCAATTGATCACTTCTAGCCGCCGCCCTCTGTTTCTGGAATACTTCCAGCAATACCTTTGATTTCAGGTTCGGGCAGATGGGATCACGTTGCTGGACATACTCACCATCACAGGGCTACCCATCGACTACGAGCCCTATGTGCATGGCCAATTTGAGGCTGTTGAGTTCCCTTCGCGAATGGATCAGACTGGTTGTGCTACCTTCATCAGATCCTACCCAAATTGGCGAGGCAATTATCGCGGACAACACGATGCGACTGACGGCATTGCCTTTCTGGAGTATTGGCTTTGTAAGTATATCTTTGTGCTTCTACCAACAAGCCCACTGGAACCTGGACTTCTTTGGCCACTGCTCGTGTCCGCCTTGGGCAACTTGTTGGGTTCACTATATCGAGCCCTTTATCAGGCCACCATGCATCCCTTCAAGTCTAGCATCTCTGGCCCTCTTTAGATCCTAGACTTCTGGCTACAAATCTATTTCCCACAACTCTGCTAGCCAAACATCCTAGAAAAGCCCCCAGTCAACTCGCTTTGGGGTGATGCTATGCGAGGACGCAAGGTACACCTTCCCACCATATTCTGAGTGCTTCTCTTACCTTTATCTTTTGGACGAGATACCAGACTCGGACCTGGTTCTTAATAGGAGATTGATAGGAGGCATTTTAATGCGGTATTTTAATAGTAATTCCTCACATTTTGCTTAGTTAATTCCTTAACGAATCGATTTTTAACTCAATTTCTATTTTTAGGTACATCTGGAGTAGATGATGATGAAATGAGCTGTTTGGCCCTAAAATGAGCATTTTGGCCTGAGAAAGCGTGTCTTGGAGAAATTGAGCCAATGAGAAAGCGAGCTAGACAAGAAATGAAGGTGGCAGACTAACCATCTGAACTTCAAATGAGTTGAAACTTTCCAGATTCATTCTAGAAAGCCCCAAGGATCATTTCTTATGAAGAGTGCCAGAGCAAACTATGAGTGGAAGGCCTTCAAACAATCAGCCCAATTTCTACATAAGCAAAACTGGAAAACTGGACCTGTAAGAGGTCCAGCAGCATTTCCGGCCCAACCACATGCAATACATTCTGAAATTTACCACAGTAATCTACATTCATGGGGGAATATTTGTTATGAAGAAGTCTTGGGCAGAATCTAAACTTTCGGTGGAGATAAAATTGAAGTAAATGAGTAGGAAATCCATCATCATCATCACCCAAAAACATTCCATGTTTTAGGTGTAAATCATCATGTTTTCTCCATCATTTCTCACACTAATCCACCACCATCATCACCCAAAAAACATTCCATGTTTTATGGTGTAATCATCATGTTTCTCCATCATTTCTCACACTAATCCACCACCATCATCACCCAAAACATTCCATGTTTTAGGTGTAATCATCATGTTTTCTCCATCATTACTCACACTAATTTACTCCATCTTTTTCAATTTCACTCTTCTTTCTCTTCCCTATATAAACACTTTCTCCTCTCACTCTAAAACATATTCCTTCATCCATTTCATCTCCTTGTCTCACCATTTCCTCTCCATTTTCCTTAGTCACATATTCCTTCATCCATTCCATCTTCTTTATCTCTCCATTTTCTTTCCATTTCCCACACATTCCTTCATCCATTCCATCTTCTTTGTCTCACCATTTCCTTTCCATTTTCCTAGACATCTTCCTTCATCCATCTCATCTTCTTTGTCTCTCCATTTCCTTTCCATTTTTCTCTCCATTCTCTAGTTTTAAGTTTCTGCATTTTTAAGCAAAGAGAAGAAGAGAAAAGAAGCCATGAAGCCTCCTAGCCGTCATCATCCACCTTGTGCCGTGATAGTGAAGTCTTGCTTTAAAGATTGAAGATCAATGTCTCAAGCTCTTCATCATCCACTCCCTTCATGGTGTAATTCTATCTTTTTCCTTGTAATTTCTTTTGGTTTTCTTTGTTTAGATTTGTAGAACTATGAATTCTAGTTAACAAATAATGTTAAGGGCAAAGTTTAAAGCCCGTTTATATGTTTTGAGATAAAGTTGTGATTTCTATATGTTGATTTTATGTTGCTTATGTGAGTTTGTTTAATTAAATTTGCGTTATAGATAACTTTTGTATTTTAATCTTATGTGGTTGCAAACACGTAGGGTTTTGATATGAATGGTGCTAGGTTTAAGAACATGAAATCGACTTTTCGTTTTGTGTAAACTTGAATCAAAGTAGTAAAGGTTTGTGCAAAGACCGAATTTAATTAAAGAGGATTGCAATTAGGTGGACTTTTCCATACTAAGGTTGTACACTTGAGTTGATAGCCTTTCTCTATGTGTAATGCGTTAAACATGACATGATTGACTAGCTTCTAGGGTTTGATTGCATGTTTAATAGGATTAATCTAGGTGCTTTCGCTTAGGTTAATTAGCATTGAAAAGTAAAAATATGGGAAATTGTTTGCTTTTAACGTTTCACATGATCAACTCCTCTCTCATGACATTTAAAATCAACTATAGGAATTGTAATTGGATTTCTTGCATATGGATGTGGTTTGATCTTTGTTCTCTCACTCCATTTGTATTTTTATGTTTTTGCATTTTTTATTTTGTAACTTAGTTTTATTTTCGAAAAAAAAACCAAAAACAAAATCCCCCCTTTTTCGTAAATAATGTTTATACTTGTGAATATCTTTGTAAATAATATACTTTGTTTTAATTTTAATTGTTTATTTGTTTGACAATGACAGGTGTACCCTCAATCCCCGGAATAGAACGATCCCTATTGCTTATACTACTAACGATATTCAGGGTTACATTGCGCGCTTGCTTTTGAGCGCGTCAGAGATTCCCACCTCCTCTTCAACAGGGGTTTCATGCCCAGTGGTCCGAACCATAGAGAGCGAGCCCGCTTGGCCTTCCGCCACACCATCTCTTGTTCAAACATTAGGCTCGCGGCTGATGATTTGACCCATGAGCTTATGCACCCAACCATTTCGCTCGCCAACTCAGGTTAGGCCAATTGATATCCTTCCCCCTTTTCGATTCCATGAATTACTACACATCCTGGAGAAGAATAGGTCCCCCAACCGGGCCTGCTCCAGTGCAAAGCACGCTCACATTGATAGACCTTCCTCCTTGGCCTACTGTCCTTTATCCCGTACGAGGACTATGATGAATGGTAGACCAAAGTCTCTGTCAATTATTGGGACCTGCCAGATGACAAACTTTTTGCCCTAATCTTCCGCCGCCTGGGCTATCTTTGCCAAACGGCTCTTAAGCGCTTGCCCGCTTCCTCATTCACGAGGCACAGCCCCCTCGACGTGTGTAGATTGGAGTGGAACCAAGGCCGGAGGTAAGTTCCATTATACTCAGTCTCATAATATCTTGACTTCTTGATTCTGATCAACTTTTCTTTTCAGTGGGTCAATACCAGGAGTAGAGGGGTGCCGCCAACCACTGGTGGTCAACAAGCTGGTCCTTCCACTACGATACTGGTCAGGCCTAGAAACAAAAAGCTGTGGCGGAGGAACCTGAAGTCGTGGATTCTTCCGACGACGAGATCCTGCACAGGTAAGTCTCACACGGCTTCAGACTTGTATTTAATCTTGAAATCCTTTGGCCTCACACTCTAGTTCTTAATTTCTCATCAGGTTGCTGCTACTTAGTGTTAGGGACATCATTGAGTAGAAAAATATGTGCAGAAATGATATTTCCTACTCCCAAGTATAGAAGGTCAAGTTTTAGTAAATGGGAAAAGTAAGAGTATCGTACCCAAGGGATTGAGTAACTCTATCCTAACTAGATTACCGCGAAAATAAAACCTAGAAAACACATGTGAGTCTATCTTTTTACAAATTAATAGTCTTGGCCCTTTGGAAGCCAAAACTATCAATAATGATATTTACAATGGTAAAGTGGTGTATCGCTTTGTTGATTTTAATTTCTATAAAGTAAAATAAGTTGAACAAAATAAACTAGCTAATAAAAACAAAATAAAATAGAGACTTTGACCAATGATATAAATAGGAGCATAGGTTTTTGCACCTAGCCCCCTCATGCATATAATGTAAAATCCATTTCTAATAACAACATGCTTGATAAATTCTCCCTCGGTTTTCGCTAGAGAAACCGAGATACCAACTAATCATGCAACCTAACCATGTCGCTAGAGCAAAGCTAGATCACACAACCTTAGTCTCATTTACATTCGCTAAAACATAAAAGGCTTTGATGTCGTAAAGCCTAAGGCCTCTTGACTCTTAAACTCACGGCACCAAGCCTTAATTTTAAGGTAAGAAACCCAAGCAATCTAGTTCTTCCCTTAAGAATAAGCTAGACCACCACCCTATTAGCTACACATGCTTCTTAGTTACAAAAGATTATCAAGCTTAAGTTTCCGAAGTCATTAATTCCTACATATGCTTCTAGGTGACAATCCAAAAACATATATAAGAAAGCATTAAAGTAAAGTAGCTAAAGGGTTCAAAACATGTATATTCATCAAAAACATGGCATCACATTGTTTTATACATGAGTTTGGCTAGGGCTAATCCTAGCCCCAAATTTATTCTACTCACAACCAATAACTACATAAACTAAAGCCATAAACTTGTAAACATCAAGTAAAGAGACAGAAGAGTAGAGAAAGGAAGGAATACCCACGGGTTTGATTCCAAAAAAGAACCAAACCACACCTCTAAGAACACTTTCTATTCTCCAAGATGCAAAACAAAGTGAGAAATGCTTCCTAGTATGGTATCTTGGTTTCTAATAAGAGAAAGGAACCAAAAACACCATACAATTCCATAAAATCTCTTAAAACTAGGATGAACAAGACTTGAATATATGAAACTAGAATTGTGATTGATCAAAAGTGTATAGATACTTCGGTTTTGGTAAGGAAAAACCAAGAACCCAAGAAGCTATACACCTATCTCTACACAGAGCTAGGAAACTATGAACTAAAACTCAAAACTAGAGAGAAACTATGCTAAGAACTAGAGAAAAGAGAGATTTTGGGTTGCAAAATGAGAGACTAGAAGGGTGAACAGTTTGGGGAGAGAGAATGGACTATTTAAAGGCCAAGGCAATTCAAATCAAGGGTGGAGATCAAAAGGAATGAAGGGCTAGATGTGATTGACAAATGTGTAAGCACAAAATGTGGATCAATTTTTTAACTCTACATAGAATGACCTAGAAATCCCATAGATATTTGGTGGAGGAGAAAAAGTAATGGTAGAAGGGTCATAGTGTAGGGGAACAAGGTAATAAATATGAGACAAAGGTGTAAGGTGTAAGAATTGGATCACTTGTCATCTTTCAACTTTTGAATTTCAAAATAACCTAAACCTAAAGTGTTTCCACCTAAAGTCTCTAACCCTAATCAGCTCTTTCCTATCCTCCACCCATGTTCTTGGCCGGCCAACTTGACTGGAAAGTCCGGAATCCGGCGTTGACCACCGTTGACCTATTTCTTTGTCCGTTTGTGCATTTCTTCTCCTTTCTTCCTTCAATAAATGTCCACCGAAGGTTCCGAATTGGCCTTGACTTCTTCATTCCAAATGTTCCTCCATGAGTTTAGATCATCTAGGTAAAATTTCAGAGCTTAGTTCACCGTGGTTGGTCGGAAATACGTACAGGTCTGGTTTGTAGTTTTTTGTCTTTAGTAAGAAATTTGTGCCTATCTTTGAAGCCCTTCCACTCCGAACTAGCTCCTGAAATCTTCATAATAAATGATCATTAGATGTATAGAATGTATCTGGAAAGTTTAAACTCATTTGATGTTCATTTAGTCGGCCTACTGCTGCTCCTTCCTTGCCTAGCTCGGTTGTCCTAGCTGGAGTAGGAAAATGTGCTAAAGTTGACTTTTAGTGCATTTCCAAGCTTCTCCATCATTTCCTAGCTTGATAAGGAAAACAAAATAAATATATATAAATAAACACAAAGATTAAGCAAAAGTGAAAGATTAGGGAATAATTAATGGACCTGACATTAGGCCAGCAAACGAAGTCGACTTGACCTCTCAGGAGACAATTGGGAAGAGGATGAACCCACAGCATCACGACTGGTAATCAAGATTCAACCGCATCACTAGGTTTCCCTTACTTGGTTGAGTTCTTAAATATGTCATGTTCATAAATTCGCTCGAGAACCACTGTTCCTTCTAGCCAAGGAGCAGGTCCATCTACCACTAGAGGGGAAGCGGCTTCTTCGCTAGCCCAAGCGCCTCCGAGTCCAGTAATCCCCTTCTCTCAACCTCGCTTCTTGGAGTACCCATTGTTTCTGGTGGATTTCTCCAGGTGTTAGGTCCTTAATTACCTAGTAATTATCCCCCTAATCTTGCATTTTTGCTTAACCTTTGTGTTTATTTATATATATTTATTATGTTTTCCTTATCATGCTAAGAAACCATAGAGAAGAATGGAAATGCACTAAAAAGTTAATCTTAGAACCTTTTCCTACTCCGTCTAGGAGAAACCGAGATAGGTGAGGAAGGATGAGTGGAAGACTAACCAAATGAACTCTAAATAAGTTTAAACTCTCCAGATTCATTCTAGACATCCTAAGGATCATTTCGTATGAAGAGTGCAAAGCTAGTTTAGAGTGTAAGGCCTTCAAAAGCTTGGCCCAATTTCTAACTAGAAGACAAAAACTGTAAAATCAGACCTGTACCGATTCCGTAAGCAGTTCCAGCCCAACCACTGTGAACTAAGCTCTGAAATTTTACTTGGATTATCTAAACTCATTGAGGAAATTTTTTATGAATAAGTAAAAGGCCAATTCCAAACTCTCGGTGGAGATTCAATTGAAGGAAGAAAGGAGAAGAAAGTGCGCAAACGGACAAAAAATGGGTCAACGGTGGTCGACGCTGGATTCAAGACATTTCCGGCCGAGTTGTCCGGCTGAGAACATGTGTGGAGGACAAGGAAGATTTGACTAGGGTTAGATACTTTAGGTGGGAAAACTTTAGGTCTAGGTTATTTTGAAATTCAAAATTTGAAAGATGACAAGTGGTCTCATTCTTACACCTTACACCTTACACCTTACACCTTTGTCTTCCATTTAATACCTTGTTCCCCTACACAATGACCATTCTGCCCTTACTTTTTCTCCTCCACCAAAATATCTATGGGCTTTATAGGTCATTTTTATGTGGAATTAAAGACTAGATATGATCCACATTTTGTGCTTACACATTTGTCAATCACATCTAGCCCTTCATTTCCTTTGATCTCCACCCTCCATTCATCACTTTTGGCCTATAAAAACACCATCCCCTCACTTTGGACGTTTTCATGTATTCCTTCATCCATTTCATCTCCTTTCTCTCTCCATTTCCTCTCCATTTTCCATAGTTCTTCATCTTTTAGGTAGTTTAGTTTAGCTTTTGTGTAGAGAAAAGTGTAAAGTGTCTTGGGTTTTTACCAAAAACCGAAGATCCTTTACATCTTTGAAATCACACCTTAGTTTCATCATTTCAAGCCTTTGTTCTTCAAGTTTCTAAGAGCTTTGTGGATTTGTATGGCAATTTGGGTTTGAGAAAACCGAAATTTCCATACTTTGAAATATCTCTCACTAGTTTTGCATCAAGGGGAGCTAGTTTGGTAACCAACCACTTTGTCCACTCTTCTTCTCTTTTGCTTTATGTTATTATGTTTATGGGTTTGATGTATGTAACTATGGGTTGTGAGTAGAAAAATTTGGGGCAAGGGCTAATTTGATGTATGTAACTATGAGTTGTGAGTAGAATAAATTGGGGCTAGGCCTTAGCCCTAGCCAAACTCATGTATAAAATAGTGTGATGCCGTGTTTTGATGAATATGCATGTTTTGAATCCTTTAGCTACTTTACTTTAATGCTTTCTTACTTTTGTTTTTGGATTTGTCACCTAGAAGCATGTTGTAGGAATTAATGAAATCATAAACTTAAGCTTGACAATCTTTTGTAACCAACAAGCATGTGTAGCTAATACAGTGGTGGTCTAGCTTATTCTTACTGGAAGAACTAGATTGCTTGGGTCCTTACCTTAAAAGTAATGCTTGGTGCCATGAGTTTAAGAGTCGAGAGGCCTTAGGCTTTACGACATCAAAGCCCTTTTATGTTTTAGTGAATGTAAATGGGACTAAGGTTGTGTGATCTAGCTTTGCTCTAGCGACATAGTTAGGTTGCATGATTAGTTGGTATCTTGGTTTCTCAAGCAAAAACCGAGGGGGAATTTATCAACGCATGTTATTATTAGAAAATGGGTTACATTATATGCATGAGGGAGGCTAGGTGCAAAACCTATGCTCCTATTTATATTATTGATCAAAGTCTCTATTTTATTTTATTTTATTAGCTTAGTTTATTTTTTTGCAACTTATTTTACTTTATAGAAATTAAAATCAACAAAGTCGATTCACCACTTTACCATTGTAAATATCATTATTGATAGTTTTGGCTTCCAAAGGGCCGAGACTATTAATTTGTAAAAAGATAGACTGGCATGTGCTTTCTAGGATTCTTTTTGCGGTGATCTAGTTAGGGTAGAGTTCCCTTGGGTACAATACTCTTACTTTTCCCCTTTACTAAAACTTGACCTCCTAATCTTGGGAGTAGGTAACGTCACACAAATTTGCACATATTTTCATACTCGTGATGCAACCAACACCGGGTTTTCACACAGAATGCTATACCGCTTGGGGTACCGATCCAACTCCTGAATCATGTACTAGTAACACAATGTTAGAGGAATAAACCGTACCTGCCAATTTATACCTCTCCGATGCTAGAGTGAGGTTCTCAATATAAAATGGATTGAGTAATAGTAAAAGGAAAGGAGTTATTACTTATTACCTAGAAAAGGTGGTTGTGTTGATCTTTAATACTCAAGCATGGGAAAGGTGTTTCCCATCTCTTCGATGTGGGACGCAGGTTGTCCTTTTGTAGTTATATCAACTTTCTGGTGTGTACTTGGAGGGACTGTGCTGGCCAGGTCCGAGGTCCTTAGTGTCCGAGGTGTCGTCCCTGATGAGCACCATCATGGTGGGTTGTGAACCCGGCCCATGGTATGGTACTTGGGTATTCCTACAGCCCCAGTTGATAGTGCCAAAACCTAGTGAAATATCAATCAGTATGTACAAGTCCCTCAAGTTCCCGTTCAAGATGTTTCTTGGGTGGGGACTTGGTAAATTTAGGCACAAGGTTTGGCACTAATGTGCCTGTAGGGAATCCCCCAAGTTCGAGTGCAAGAGATGTCTTGATCGGGTTGCTCTACAGGTAGTTACTCTACAATGCACCCGACATAACCCGGTGGGGTAGGATAGAGGTTTGTGTACCCGTTGGGATTCATGGAAGGGCTTGAGCCTCTTGTACCCGTTGGGGTGCATGGGAGGGCTTGAGCCTCTTGTACCCGCTAGGGTTCATGGGAGGGTTTGAGCCTCTGGTACCCGTTGGGGTGCATGGGAGGGCTTGAGCCTCTGTTACCTGATGCGGTTCACGGTGCATGCGAGACATGTGGCGCATAGAATCCAGAGAGGGTAATAAATGTTCGTCGCTTCGACTCTGACGGTTTGCGTATCCAAGGAGCGAAGGGAGATAGTGGGACACGTGGAGCGATCCAACAGTTAGCGACCCTTCGCTGCCAACGGTTGTGATTTAGCATGAGTTGAATTTAAGAGGGAAAACCTCTGTTCCTCTTCTCCATTCTGCCAGTTCTGTGAAAAAAACTGTGGAAAAATTTTGCCCTGGTTTCTGTCGCTGTTGTTGTGGAGAAGAGGGATGAGAGGCTTAAGTTGAATTTGAGGAGAGCTAAGCCGGCCGAGCGACCGCAGTACGACAGGGTAAGAATTCGTTCTTGTTTTGTAGTTACTCTGTTTTTTTTTGTTTGGTTTCTGGTTTGCGTCTTTCTGGGGTTTCTCTTGTTTTTGAGATTTTGGGTTTTTTTTGGCTTTTGTGCTGTTGTTTGTCGCACTAAATCTATTCACTATATGTTGAATTTGTGTGAAGAAATGGTAGAAATTGGTAGGACGATGATTATATTTTCTGGGTTTGGAGTTATTTTTCTGAGTTTCTGGGTTTTAAAGTAGTGGGGAGTCATCCACACTGCAACGGAGCCCTAGATTTGGGGCTGACTCCCCTTTTTCAGATTCCAGATATACCGGACTTCAAGGCTACACTACAACAAAACCTAGCATTAATGACCACTATAGTGGTCACTGAAATATTCAATTTGGTCACTATATATGATTAGTGACCAAATATTGTTGGTCACAGAGTGGTCACTATAGACTCGTCACTAATTCTCTTTAGTGATTAAAGTATGGTTGTTGGTCACTAATATAAAAAAATTTAGTGACCAAGATTATTTGGTCACAAATCATTATAGAATTAGTGACCACAAAGTTCCTCACTAAAAGTAACAAATCTAGACACTAAAACACATGATTTGGTCACTAAAGCCCAAGTCACATGCTTATATCAGTGACCAAATTAACTTTAAGGCCACTAAAGTTTTGGTTATTAGAAAAAAAAATGTTTATCTCATAAGCTTTTTATTTTGGTCTATTACAATAGCTATCAAACAATAACTAGCTGAACATGAAACTCCAATACTAATCAAATTCTATATAATAGAAATTGTATTAAACTAAATACATTGATCCACATTATCACTTATTCATCATGTTCACAAGTACATGTCCTTGAAACTAATTTAAAATCCTAAAACAATTTCAGTACTTCCATGACAACAAAATCCAAGAGAAACATAGACAAGCTTATGCAACTTGTCACATATAACAGTTGTAATTGATGTGCTTTGATATATCTTCCTCTGAAATGATGACCTTCACCATTCTGCATTATAAATTCATTTACTCAATACCAGTTGCTACTTGGATGCTACCAAGCATAAATGAATATCATCTGTCACTGACATTAAGCTTATCTGTCCTAACTGAAAATGTTAGGTTAAAGTGAGCAAACTTCTCACGAATGATAGAAACCATTTTCAGGTGTACGTTGTGAAACTGCAAACCAATGTGATGATTTATAAAGAATTAAATGAAATAACAGTTTAAATATTTTGTTGCATAAGTATCTAACCTTGTCATATTTTTCAAATTCATCTCTTTCCTCTTGGCTACAGTTTCGCCCAATTGGTGATACATTAATCATCCCACTTCAAAACTCAATGAATGTACCCTATAGTTATAATTAAAAATGAATTACATTAATCATCCCACTTTGGAACTCAATAAATGTACCCTATAGTTATAATTAAAAATGAGTATAAGTTTTACCATACATAGGTTAAGCTTTAGCAAAGGTTCCCCACTCCACTAACCTCTTTATCGGTATGTCCAAGTCAGCAATATAGTGTAACCTCTTTATCAAGTGTAAAATTGATAAATTCCTGCACAATTATAAACAAACCTATTTCAAAACAGTGCTTCAGACTTCCTTAGGTCTCTTCGAAGTACAGAAGCCAGCACAATTGTTCAGTAAAAAGTACACACAGTGAGCGAAAATATCACCCAACATAATTCCATTCATATTCATTTAGTGAATAGAGTTTTAATTATTTCGGGTTCGACCCATTCAAGACAGAATGCGTCTCTTAATTGCAATCTCTTGGTATAGGGAAACACCCTCTGATTCCATTAATGAAGAAACCAATTGTGGATGTGTGTGTTTGTTTGTTTTTGTGGCTACACCCGGATGTCTGAATGGGTTGCCTACGTACCCTTGTAGAGGGATCAAGCCATTCATAGTTCAAGAATTCCAATGGGTAAATGATCCATTGGAGGGTATGGCTTTTTGGAATAGGAATACTGTTTGGACGAATTTGGTGTAAGTGAACCAGGGATTTGATTTATTTTGGATCTGTTTGGAAAGGTTATGACGTTTCTTGGTATTTGGAGAAATTTGACTGATGAGGTCAAGGATTCGAATTGAATGAACCAGGGAGTCAGGGATTTTGTTTGGACTTGAGGTTACATCTAGTGGGTCGCTAGATTGCCTACGTACCCTCAAGGAGGGATCAAACCGTTGTAGTTCTTGTGAATTTGTATTTCTGGTGTTGGGAGAATTTGACTGGAGTCGGTGATTCAATTTAGGACTGGCTGAATTTGATGTTGGAGTCAGAGATTCTGTTTGGATCTGTGTGAATTTGACTGGTGGAGTCAGGGATTCGATTGAAATTGTGGTTGCATCTAGTGGGTCGCTAGATTGCCTACGTACCCATTGTGGGATCAAACCGACCGTAGTTCATAAGAAT
Organism: Rosa chinensis; assembly: GCF_002994745.2. NCBI lineage: Eukaryota > Viridiplantae > Streptophyta > Magnoliopsida > Rosales > Rosaceae > Rosa > Rosa chinensis. The sequence continues at coordinate 41,684 of NW_020126834.1, read as the reverse complement.
TGGTATTTCTGGCTTTGTAGCAACTTTTTTGTTCGACGGATGTATATATTTTTGAATCGTCAAATGTATTTCTTTTGTAGACATCCGCTTGTAGAGTGTCTGTTGATTTGATCTAGGATCCTGATGTACTGAGCTTTATAGGGCCCAAGATTTGAAAATGGGCTTATGTTGCATATGCTCTTGTCGGCGAACAAATTAATCAGGCCTGAGCTTCAAAGTGATCCGGACAACACATTTATTCTAGGCTTTTGTTTCTGTTAGCCCAGGTAAGAAAGTGATTTGTACACCCATGCTCTTTCTTCAGGCTTAGTCTCTATGGCCCAGTAATCTACCCAATAGACAGTTTCCTTGGGCACGCATTTGGGCTTTACACCTGCACCTAGTAGAAGCCAAACAATGCATCTCTAGAACATCTCAAACCACAACGATAATCCCTCATCTCACTCTAGCAGATTTGATAAGGTCGAGAGAAACTTGGGGTGATCGTCAGCTCGAGCGGGAATTGGAGATGCATACCGACTTCCTTAGCCCAATTGGAGAAGAGAACATGTCCCTGTATCTCCATAAAATGGAGGACTCCACCACTTAATTCTACTTCTGTGTCTGTCCTCGATCTTCAGTACTGTACTCCCATTCTCTCAACCTTTCATCCCTTCTTGACAGGTGAACACTGGATCTTGACGATGAGCACTTGTGACCTTGCATTGACAGTGACTTCCTAAGTTTGCTGCTATAGGTTCAAACTTCCATTACAGCAGTTGGTCGATCAATTGGTGTGCAGAAAGATGGTGCGACCCCTTGTTTGGAATATGCTCTATTTACCAACATAATCATTAGAGTTGCGTTTTGTTTTCTTGTTGACCTTGTACACCACCTTCAAATATTCAACTATATATACTTGCCGACATACAGCAAGTTCAAGATGAAATTTTGTCTAAACAATTAAGCTTTGTCTTCTTGTTATCATGTATGGTACTGGTTCTAGAAACAAAGCTTATTTCCATTATGTTGTCTCTTACTAATTAAACCGCCGTCTCAACAAGAAATATTTTAATCATTCTTTGTTTGATTCTGAGCATCTGAGCCTTGTCTTCTAATTAACTTGCATCCACACTTTGACAATTGCTTTTATATTTGTATGCAGGCCTTAATTGTTCCTCCACCAAGCTTTTCACCGCCAAGAGTTTGACATTTGCTTGGTGTGGTTTTTTTTTTTGGGTTTTGTATGGAATGTTTGGAAATGGTGTGAGGCCATTTTATTATCAGGGTGAATGGGAAGACAGAAGGCTGGAAAGCTCCTTGGTGGTGGTTGGTTTCATTTATTTTGAGAGGAGGTGAATGTGATTTTACAGCAATTTTCTGTGCATAATTGGCATTGGACTCAGTTGTACATGATGGCTTATGTTCCAAGCCTGAAAATTGCACCAACCATATTGTATTAGACCCCGGCCGTTCTTGAACGATTGTATTAGTCTTATTTAGGAGAATCGAGATCTCAAGGAAGCTCGGAAACTCGGCCATTCATAACGACATAGTTTTTTCCGGTAGCCAACAAAAGGTATAGTTGTTCATGAACAGCCCCTTTTTTGTTTGAAGCAAGTGTGCTTGACGACATGTTCCCTATCAAGAAGAGAAGCATACATGGACGTGAAGTATACCTGAACTTCTATCTTGGAGCTTGACTTGTGATGGATCTCTTTAAAATTCACTCTCTGTTTCAGCAGAATATGCCCTATGATTACCTCTTTCACCTCCTTCCCTGTGTTTAACGTTGCTACATTTTTATAGCATGTAGTTGGATATGTGATAGCCCCCAGACTTTGTATTTGATTTGAATGAGAAGCTTATCTCCACTGTAGTTTGACTTTTTTGAGTAGCAATGTGTTCTTGTTTGCTTCACGTTTGATTTTTCAAAGCCAACAAAATTGAATAGCAGCATATCTCATTTTCATGTGATTTGAACTCGGTCAAATCTTAACAACTTCTACGAGCTTACCAATGAATGTATTTCTTTTGTTTTTCACAACTGGTTGTATGAGCATGTAATTGTGCACCAACGTTGTAGTTGGCTCCCATTTTCTGATTTATTTGAAAGACCACCCATGTAATTTTGGACTCGTGATTTTTCAGTTTCAACAACAATACAATGGGGATACGTTTTACCTTGAGCTTATCATCTGCAAGATGTGACTTCAAGCTCTAAAAATGAAAACACAAAACCCATTAGTCTGGTATTTATCAAATACATTCAGGAAATGGAAAAAGAATACAACACTGTCGTGGATCCTATCATAACCATAATCATTAGTGAGCATCTAAACCTAGCTAATGCATTTCACTCTTGGAAAGTGAAAAATTTCAAACAAATAGAAACAAAACTGAAGAGGACAATGGAGAAGTGAACATTAGTATGGACCATAAAGAACGCACAGGCTACAGGCTACAGGCTACAGCAGATGACTACCTCAATCTAATAGGTACCTGACCTTCTTTTGGCCACAGATCATCACATTTCCACAAAATGAACTAAAAGAATCCATAGAATAAGATTGTATCATGGATATATTTATCTTGCTAGAAGAGTATTGATGCCGCTCAAAGCAAGCACGCAATTTAACCCTGAATATCGTTAGTAGTATAGCAAATAGGGATGTTCTATTCCGGGGATTGAGGGTACACCTGTCATTGTGAAACAAATAAGAAAAGTATTATTTACAAAAATAAAATAAAGAATAATATATACAGTGAACAAAATAGGGGGGTTTAGGATTCTTAAATTAAAATTAAAATTAATAAAATAAAGAAAACGTAAAAACATATATACAAGGGTGGAACGCAAGGAACAAAGATCAAAATCAATTCCATGTAATCAAATTCGATTCAACCCTATAATTGTTCTTCCAAGTCATGAGAGAGGAGTTGATCATGTGAAACATCGAAGCAAATGATTTCCCATATTTTACTTTTCAATGCTAATTAACCTAAGCGAAAGCACCTAGATTAATTCTATCAATGCATCAAGCCCTAGAAAGCTAGTCAATCATGACATGTTCATGCATTAGACATAGAGAAAGGCTATCAACTCAGTGTACAACTAGTTATGGAAAAGTCACCTAATTGCAATCCTCTTCAATTAAATTCGATCTTGTCCAGAACCTTTACTACTTTTGATTCAAGTTACACAAAACGAAAAGTCGATTCATGTTCTTAACCTAGCACCAATTACATGCAAATCCTATAAGTGTCGACCCAAATAAGTAACATATAAAAGTTTTCTGTAAGCAAATTAATCGAACAAACTCACATAAGCAACTTGAATCACAATTATAGAATTCGAAACTTTATTTAAACATAGAAATTGGGCTTAAATTTGCCTAACTTAGGTTAACTAGAAACAAGTTCATACGAAATCAAACAAGGAAACCAAAAGGTTACAAGGAAAAGGAACGAATTACACGTGAGTGGAGATGGAGATGGAGAGCTAGATGGTGGATCTTGAATTTGGAAGCAGCCTTCAAGGTGGATGATGGAGGATATGATCTTCACGGCTCCTTCTTCTTCTTCCTCTCTTGCTTGAAAACGCAGAACTTTGCAACTAGAGAATGGAGAAGGAAAATGGAAAGGAAATGGAGAGACAGAAGATGAGATGGATGAAGAATGTTATATAGGAATGGTGACTAAGGAAATGGAGAGGAAATGGTGAGACAAGGAGATGGAATGGATGAAGGAATGTTTTAGAATGAGAGGAGAAGGTGTTTATATAGGGAGAAAAGAAGAGTGAAATGATGAGTGGAAGAAAATAATGAAGTGGAGTATGAAAGTGATTTGTAAAATATGGAAAAGAAAGAGAAATGATGAAATGAAGCAAGCATGAAGGTGCGCAACATGGAAGTGATGATGATTATTAAAGAGTTGTAGAAAAAAATATCAAGGAAAGAGAAAAGCATCTAGCTTTCTTCATGTGGGTGGGAAATGAATGTGGTGTTGAGCTGTTTTCAGGTCAGTTTCTTCCCTTTATTCCTTCAATTATTCTCCAACAAGACTTCATTTATGCCTTCGACTTCTATGAAATTTCACTATGAGTGTAGATCATCCTGACAAATTTTCAGAGCTTCATCCATGTGGTTCGGCCGGAAATGCTGGCTGGACCTCTTACAGGTCCAGTTTTCCGGTTTTGCTTCTGTAGAAAATTGGGCTGATTGTTTGAAGGCCTTCCATCTATTTTTCTCTGGCACTCTTCATAAGAAATGATCCTTGGGTGTCTAGAATGGATCTGGAAGGTTTCAGCTCATTTGAAGTTCATTTGGTCAGCGGCCGCTCCTTCTTTTTGCTTGGCTTGGTTTCTCCTAGCGGAGTAGGAATATGTGTAAAATTGATCTTTTAGTACATTTCCATTTTTCTCCATCATTTCCAGGTAATTATGGACTAACGCTCATTTCACCTCTTTTACTCCAATGTACTAAAATAGAAATTGAATTAAAATCGATTCAGTTAAGGAATTAACTAGCAAATGTGGAGGATTACTATTAAAATATCACATTAAATGCTCCTATCAAGTATCCACTTGCTTTTTGTTCTTTTTTCTTTGAGAAAAGGTTTTATGTTAACAATACATACTTGTTCAGATTTGGGATACCAATCAATAGATTTTGTTTCCTTATGTTCTCAGCCATACATTAATCTAGCAAAGGATCATGATTACAATCAAAACATCTTTTTTGCCACATGATGCTTAAGATATCAACTTTCACATGGTTGATTGATATCTCAAAGAAAAATCACTTAAGCAGCACATTGCCATGAACGTGAAACTTGTTTTCTATTATCATACTAAGTTTGTCATTCCTGGGTGCCAATGAGCTTCCCATCTTTGTAAGCCATAAGACCATTCTCAGAAAATACATAATCATAGTCACTAATAACTGCAAAGACAAAGATATATACAAAATTGAAGAGGGACAATGGAGAAGTGAAACATAATGTATAGACCATAAAGGACCCACAGGCTACAGGCTACAGCACATGACTACATAGAAGAGCACTACGCATGATTTGCAATTAATTCGGAGCTCCAAATCATAGATTACCATTGATCCTTGATATTCAGCAACTTACACATGAGCAAACAAAACTACTAATAACTAGTACCTAAGCTTTCACAAAATGTCAATTCTCTATGCTTCAGAATTTTACCAGATGTGAACAATCCTAAACTTTTAGACCACATCTCCACAAAAACAATCAAGGCTTGAAAAAAAAATGAATCAATTACATCCCTGTCAGAACCTTCTTAGAATTAGAGACAGAACAAACCACAATGTACATCCATTTAAAAAAAAAAAACCAAATTCTTCATTGCAAGACCACTTTGATGTAAAGCAACCCATCTGGGATAAAGCCTCCCACTATGTAGCCAGACCTTGTTGTAGTGCTACAAGAAACACACAAAGTTACAATTTGAACAAGTAACATCCTAAAGTTCATCATCATAAAAAGTGTTACCTTTGAGGGTCATGGTGATGAGTAAGTTGCAGGGTCAATTCATCTACATAACACGTAGAAGAAGTTGTGAGCTAGCTTCTGAGAGATAGTCAGAAAAGGGAAATGGTACTACTTATTACCTCTTAAGGAATAGCCAGGAGAAGAAGCAGTGCTAGAGATGGTAATGTTTGATCTAAAAGACCTTGTGTATTTGTTTAAAAAGGGTTATTATCAGAAATGGTACCTGAACTTCAATTTTGATCACAACCAGCACCCGAACTTTCGATTTCATTTTAATGGTACTAGAGCCACCTCTGTCACTATTCCGACTAAAAACGACATGGAAGGTGATCATAGTGATGATTTTTGATGATTTCGAGGCTACGATCATATATAGTGATGATTTTTGGTAATAGACTTGCCTTGAACTTGTTTTTATTTATTTTTTGTTTTCTTAGATTTGGTTTTTGGCCGGAATAGTGACCGAAGGTGGCTTAGGTACCATTTAAATGAAATCGAAAAGTTCTGGTACCAGTTGTGATCAAAATTGAAGTTCAGGTACCATCGATAAATAGAGGATAAGTTCAGGTACCATTTGTGATAATAACCCTTTAAAAAAAAAATACAGCTGTTGTAAAACAGAAAGTTGTTGAGACAGAGAGAGAGAGAGAGAGAGAGAGTTTGGACATAGAGAATGAGATATCTTCTATTCATCTCACTATAAGGTTTATATAGGACTACGTCTTGTGTACAAAAAGTAAAACATCAATCACTCATACAATACGAATGTGTCAATCGCCAATTAGAAGCATGTCAATCGCCAATCAATAGTAATGGCATGCATCAAGCAATACTATTGCATGAATAGCCATATCATTTACAACACTCCCCCTTAGATATCCATTCAATAGTGCTGGTTCTGCTATGCGCTTCTAAGTTGCCTCGTCAAAAACCTTGCCAAGTAACAAAAAACCTGTGGGAAAAACAACCTTAGTCGAAGGAGAAAAAGTGCACAACGCACTTGAGTGTGGAGTAGCAGTATCACAGCTTTAGAGATAGGTGAAGTCTTCTTATCAATACCATAATAGGTAGTATGTCTACGAGAGGATGCATTAGAATTGCTATACCAAAACCTTGCCCGGTAAACCCAGTGGGAGAAACTCATGGTCGAAGGGAAAAGAAGAGCAAATGCTATTGTCAAATCAAGCATCTTCTGGATGCAATAAGTGGGGTGACCATGCTAAAGATGTGCCTCGTCAAAACCTTGCAAGTAACAAACCCAGTGGGAAAAATAACCCTGGACAAAGACAAAAGAGTACACGATGGTCAAATGAGTATGCTTCAAGATACTCCCCTGATTCGACTCCCCCTGAAAATTACATGTTAGGTAATTCATAGTTACATAGACCAATACCTTGGACATGCTTATGGAATGTAGACTTTGGTAGTGACTTGGTGAAGAGGTCTGCACGATTGTCTTCAAATCAAATCTACTTAACTTCAATATTCTGATGCTTCTGTTGTTGCTGATTGAAGGAGAACTTCAATGCAATATGTTAATGTTGTCTCCTTTGGTGAAACTCGTCTTTATCTGCTTTATGTAAGAGCATTATCCCCGTAGATAAGGTTGGTTCATCAGTGGTGGAATGCAGTCCACATGTGCTTCGAACATGCTTTGTAACGACTTTTAGCGAAGTACATTCACATACTACTTCGTGAGAGCTAGTATCTCAGCATGATTCAAAGAGGTAGCAACAAGTGTCTATTTGTAGACCTCAAGAAATTGCAGTATTCCCAATGTAAAGACATAACCAATTTAGGAACGTGCCTTATACGGGTCTGATAGATAGTCTATATAAGCATATCCACAGGCAAGCATCATTCTGAGGATCAAGGGGGTTTGATCCATCCTTGATGCGTAGGGATAGAATAAGCCATATCCGCTGTACCTCTAAGGTAGAGAAAAATGTTTTTATGCCATTCCAGTGGCGACGTGTTAGCGCAGGATATATCTAGCTAACAAGTTCACATCGAATGAGATGTCATGTCTAGGGCATTAAGCCAAGTACAATATGCGCCTATTGCACTTAGATATGGGACTTCTGGCACCAATATCTCTTTGTTATATTGTAGGGTGATACGGTTCTTTTAGACTTCGGACGACCATGGTGTGCTTGCTTTTATCCTCATTACGACATCTTAACATCTTCTGGATGTAATTTGGTGATGGACCAAATTTTTCATCTGAACTGTGCTCGAGCTCCAGGTGGAGACAATAATTTGTTCCCAAGCCTTTCATCTCAAATTCTGACTTCAGGTGCTTTGCGGTTTCCTTGATCTCTTCAGGAATATCAATCAAATTCATGTCTTTGACATAGACCGCCATAATTGCAAACCGGAACTTGTTTCCTTAATAAACAGCATGGGCATAGTTATTATTCACATATCCCATCCCGATCAAATATTCACTTAGACGGTTATACCACCTCCGTCTAGATGTTTCAATCCATAAGTGAACGCTTCAAACTAATAGAGAGCGTGTTCCTTGATCTAGAACTATTTGCATCGGGTATCATAAGTCATTCAGGAACTTCATGTATATCTCTATATTATGATCCCATAGAGATAAGTTGTGACCACATTATAAGCTGCATACTTAGTTTTTTAGAAACTACCAAACTTATAAGTAGCGGAACGTTATGACATCCATTAGGGAGATACGCCTCTGTAATCAATCACAGGGCGTTTGAGAAATCCTTGAGCCACTAGACGATCCTTGTGTATCACAATCTCATTTTTCTCATTACGCTTCCTTACATATACCATTTAAATTCTACGGGTTTAACATGGGGAGGTGTGGGAACAACATGTCCAAAACCTTTCTCTTTGTCAAGGAATCTAATTCGACCTGGATTACTTATTTCCCTTTTAGCCAGTCATCTCTTCATTGATATTGATCAACAAAGCAAGGTTAGAGTCATCGCATATTATAGTTTCGGTGGCCACCGCAATACTAATATATCATCGATGATAATCTCATTCCAATTCCAAATCTCTCTAAATTTACCAAGATTTCTCTATTCTCTGGAATGGGTTCAAATGTTGGAGCGTCCCCAACATGGTCTCTTCTAGACATACCCATAATCGGATTTAACTCGTGAGATGAATCGGTTTGAGATTGCGATGTCAGAGGATAGGTTTGTGCCAAGTTTACCCTCTGCTGGGGATAAGAATCCTTCGACCTAATGGTCTACCTCATTCTGGCAGGGACATATGATGGTTAGCCGCCATGGTCGTACCTCGTCCATCTGGACGACACATCCTACAGGGACGTCTATCCTTGCAGGCACATTTGCAGCATGTATATATGATCTCATCACTTTTGCTAGATCAGAGAAAGTGTTTGGCATATTGTATTCTATACTCTATAGATCTAGAATTGTCCGCACTTCACTATTTTCGTTCGGTTTGGGGATCAAGATGAGACATTGTGGGGACATTCCATGTTAATTCACGCCGTTCATCAAGAGCGGTGACGTTCTTATCTCCCCCTAACGGCGGGAAGACTGTCTCATCAAAGTGATAATTAATCCCAAATCTAGCGGTAAGAGATCCTCTGTCAAGGGCTCTAAAGAGCATATAATGGATGGGACTCATAAGCAACATGTAAGCCCATCTTTGTTGGGACCCAATTCCGTACGTTGCGACGGCACAATTGGCACAGGGACTGCCACCCAAATGCATGTAAGTGCAAAACTTCAGGTTCGTACCCAGTCACAGCTGTAAACGGAGTAAGGTTGGGTAGCAGTGGGCCTCATCAGGACCAACATAGCTGCATGCAAGATTGCATAGCCCCACTCAAAAACTAGAACTTGGTGCGTATTACCAAATTCTATTGCGAGACCATCTTGGGTGTGAATGACAGGACCCCCCAGATTTCACTCCAAAATCCGAAGTGGCCCTGCGGGGCCACCTTAGAAGAAATTCTACCAAAGATTGGCAGAACCTTCCCTAAAAGTCGGCTACCCAAAACCTGTAGGAAACATTTACACTTCTAAATCATCCATCCTTATTCTCCTGGAGCCACCCTGCTCCCAATTACAACATCACCAAAAATCAATAACACAAATCACAACTTAAATAACATTAATTTCCTAGGTATCAGAGCAATTCTAACAGCAGGGTAATCAAGGAAAACCTAAATCAAATAAAAATGCGGAAGCCATGTTGTTGACTATGCCTCAACTCCAATGTACGCCCGACCTCAACTACGCTTGCAACTGGGCATTTGAAACCGAAGGGCCCAGGGAAAGTATTTAAAACATGTTAGAGTGAGTGGACAAAATAAAGGACTTAATAATAATTAAAAGAAAAGGAATTGTATTATTCCCCACAAACTTAAATTTGTAAAACTTCGATGCATGCAACGTTCATAAACGTATGTCTTTAAAACTCGGAGTCTCGTAAAACATAACAGCTCCGTGGCTAAAGATCGGACTAGCCCCGCTAGTCAAGTAACAATAAAAGGATATGGGGAAGGGATTCACCATACAGGTAAAGGAACCCTAACCTCGATGCCACCCACACATAGATTGTGTGAGGAGGAGACTAGTAACCTCGATACCACTCACGTGAGGAGGAGAAACCTCGACTGCCACTCACAAACACAAAGTAAGTGAGGAGGAGAATAAGCTACCTCAACTGCACTCCACAAACACAAGTAAGTGAGGAGGAGACCTAGTAATGGACCCCGTATGGTGAAGGAAAACATTCAAATCCATAAAATCCGAAAGGCTTCCCCAATCTCTCACGAGAAAAAATATATATATATTCCAATGACGTGACCCCGCACGCCAAAATTCTCAATCCGTAACCAAAACCGGAAATTAGTATAAGCAAATCCCATTCTAAAATCTCTCAAAAACTCCAAGAAAAAACCAAATCCAAAATCATTAATTAGGCATTCCCATGCCAAAACCGAAAGTCAATAAATAAATGAGAAATCCAACTCCATCGAAACTCATCTCGAAATCTTCCACAAATCCAAAGTTGGCGATAAAAAAAATATATTTAATCCTGAAAATTCCTCGGAAAACGAATCGCTGGAACCATATAATATCATATTCTCCAAATCGAGCATAATAAACTTTGATTCGGAAAATCCATTGACATAGTAAATAAATATTTAAATCCGTTAATATGCTCGAGTAATTAAACAATAATTTAAGTCACAACTTCAGTTCCCAAAACAAAACAATACAGATTAACAATAATAAAACAAAATATAATCACATGGAATTAAATAACAAATAATTAATACGGAAAACAATTGCATGCTCCTTATTAAAACCAAAGGTCCACTCACAGTACTATTCAGGTGATCACGCATACAATTTCTTCATCGAGCAAGAGTTCGGTAAATTGCCCTGTACACAATCATTTTCGTGAATAACTATTCACAATTAAATACGATTCCCAAATTAAATCATCATAAATCATCTCTCCACTTTCTCAGATCATCCCAACTTTACCTCTAATACATTAAAGGTTCCAAGGCAGAACCAAGAGATATCCGACGGTCGGGATTCTCGTAAATCGATAATGGAATTCTAAATTTCAGAAATTCATATCGATTAAAAATTCTCCAATTCAATCAAATTCACATATTCAACCTCTACAAATTATAGGATTAACTAGCTAAAATAGAATTTAATTCTGTTTAAACGTCACACTGTTCGGCACCGCACTGTTCACTCGGCGGTCAATTCTCCGATGGTCACAATTTTGGGCAGCAGCTTCATCTCAACCCCCTAGCATTTTTCTCAACTGCACAAGTTCAGAAAACACTGAACTACCTCAACAATTAAGAAACAGTAGACCCCCATTTGTGAATGTGCCCGGATTTCAATCTCAAAAATCATCCATAAATCTATGCAATATTATACTTAAAAGAAAACCATGAGGCAAGGAAGGATTGATACAATTTTTGCTGCTGGAAATTGCGGAATTGCGCCGGAAGATCTCTTTCTTTCTTTCTTCTTTCTCTTCTCTCTCTCTCTTCCTCCCTCTCTTTTTTTCTGGTTCTGTCGTAAAAGATGGGGAGAATGGCTGGAAATGGGGCTGATCAGCCCTTATATTAAGGTGGGCTGAAATGACCAAAATACCCTCAACGAAATACTCATACTTTGGCATACGAACTCCGATTTTTACGTACCACTATGCAAAGCTCGTTTAACGTCTCCTACAACTTCATGAATTTTCTCAAATTTTGACCCGAACAAAAAAGTCACTTTAGGGCCACTAAAGTTCGAAACAAGTAACAAGTGAATATTGTCGTTTACCGTCCAAATAACTAGTGAACTGGTAATTGAGTACGGACATTGCAGTGACATAGGAACTATATGTTCAGCATCAATCCCAAGGGATATGCATAATCATGAAAGTCTTCGATGTAATCCTCCGGTATTATCAAGTCTTATGGACTTTATGGATAATCCGAGTGGTGAGCCCTCATTTCATGATTTGGGCGAGAGTTTAGCAAAGCAGTATTTTCTTATGGACAGTAATGTAACATGTGATTACTTTTGATACATCAACCAAAACCATTAATATTTAACTGGTCCACATAGTGGTTGGATATGTCCACAAATTTCCTTGCATTCTGTGCAAAAAAAATGGTGTGTATGTACTAGTCTTTGCATATGATGGTCTAGTATTAAATATCTTAATGAGTATGGATAGTGTGTCATTATATACAAGACCTTATTCAGAAGGGATGCACCTGCGATGAGTTGACGATTCGTTGCATCATACTTTGACCTGGGTGTCCCAAACGGTCATGCCATAGCAAGTAGTTGCTTGAATTAGTTAGCTTCTAGCTAACAGATTCAATTTCTCCATGTACACTTCTGGCCACACACTTGGAGGTTATGCAAAGATTATTATACTCATTTTTCTCAGTGGTTTCAACGTGATAACCGTTGGTCCGAATATCCTTAATACTCATAACGTTCTTCTAAAACGTGGAGATTATAAGGCCTCATTAATGTAGTTCAGTACCATTGGACAACAGTACGGGTTTGCCATAACCCTCTATCAGGTTGGATTGCTGATACGGTTGTCACAGAGGTATGAATAGACAATAAGTTTGAAAAACATCTCTGATTGGGAATATGGTGTGCGTATAGCACTTTTAACCAGACAACACCTTCCCACATAATATGCCTATTCATTTATTTAATTAATGGATAATGTATAAATAAGTTTATTGAATTAAATATATTCGAATATAACCACATTTCTATAATCCAAAATAATTGAAACATAATCACCAAATCGAGATGTTTCATTCATTAAGATGAAATAGATATGGCACAAGGACCAATTATACCATGCTTTGAGTTATAATCCTTGGTATGTTCAGTAACTGCTGAAAATCCATGATCTCTAGTGTGGATCGATAGAAAATGACTTTAATAAGTTGGTATTTCGAGTTTCACGACGGCGTAATATTCATCTACTGCTTGGCTATCGCACAACAGGTGCGGGACCAGCAGTCAATTCCTCCACATCGATAATAAAGATCATGCTGATTCTGGTGGCGATAGGCCGGCATAGTGTTCCTTTCAACTCGGGCTTGCTGAGCTATGGCATCATGGTTCCTATCACGTGGGCCTTGGCCACGTGGAGCTTGATTACGTGGCCTCTTGGGCTTTGGCCAAGTGACAGACGATCATATGGCCTAATTTCGTTCTGCCAATCATGTCTTGCTTCAAGTAAGAAAATTTGAAGCAAGAAAATGGTCATCTGATGATGAAAGTGCTCTTCTAGAGCGACCCAAAGAGTCTGTATATCCTCTTCATCGGATACTCAACTTGGAGTGTTTTCTCCATATGTTTCCTTTTTGAAAATTATGGCACTCATATTAAAAGCCTCAATGATGACATTGTTAGCATTGATTGTTGATCTCATCTTCTTTGCAGTCAGATAAATTTTCACATCTTGAGTCCACTTTAATAGTTTCTTCCGGAAACTCCAAAGCACAAAGTCAAACATGTTGAGATTTGACATTTCTTATAGGAAGGAACAATAATATTAGTGCTTTGGGTAATATCATCCTAAGCAAGTATGAGAACTTCAGTTCTATAACATAGTATGAAAATCGGATTAGACATGTAAATATACTGGTTTATCATGTTGGTGAATTATGAAGGAAACTTCAAGTTTCTTAAACGGCATTATCAAAACTACAAGTTCGATATATGTATGAACTACTGGTTCATTTAGAACTTCTAGTTATTAGGTACTGCATTTTCTACACATATTTCTAGTGCGAAAATTTCTAGACAAGTAACTAAATAATTTGAATAAAGCAAATTGAAATAATCTCACAATTTGGATAAATAAAAATCAAATCAATTGTGTATAATTGCATGCTAGTAACATAACATATTAATTATCACACAATTATGTGAATAAATGCTTCTAGCAATTAATTACACATATTAAATATGATGAATCTATTTACAATATCAAATCATTTTTCCTTTTATTTTTATTCTGCTGGACCAAAGAAGGAATGGGCTTGATAGTGAAGCCTATCGGGCTTAGTCTGCGGGCTTGTGACCCTGCCTTTCATGCATAAGTCAAATGGTGTGTGAGGCCGGCTGGACTGCTAGGTCCCGCAAAGGGAGAGTGGACCTACTGGGCTCAGGTTGGTCTGCCAAAGAATGAAAAATTATTACCCAACCCTTTTGGTAACTCCAATTGAATACGACCAAGTAAGGAAATATGAGGTTTAGGTGGAGCAAGGCTCTCTTAAGTACACAGCCTCATCTGAACCTTACCTAGACATCGCATCCAACTGGATGAGCCTACTTTCAGAAGATTCATAACCTTTGTTATGGCAACACGTGGCGAACTTATGTTCTGGCCTTGTAGCTTAGGCCTGAGCTTCTGGCTCGGGTTTGTTGTTGTGACTTTGGGCTTGATTTTGAGCTTCTGACTCAGCCTCATTTAATATTCACAATTATAACCTAACCAAATTCAATATATGTTATTAAATCGTAACATAAATAAATGCACAGCGATTATGTACCTAAGGAATTGGGTTCAAATCCCATTAATGCTTTGGCATTTCGTATAGGTAATAAGGGCAAATGCTTCTGGCATAATGTTAATGTAATAATCGCGTAATAATTTAGCCCATAATGCTTCTAGCATAAGGAATTATAATGGCATAATTCAAATTTGTGAAACCAAAAATTAAGCCCATAATTCGCGTAATATACAATATTAAAATGTAGTAATAAATGATACATTGAGAAACTACTATGGTAATTGTTTTGGATAAATATCAATCAAAACCAAAACATGAATTGAATCAATTGATCAATCACCAATTATATGGAGTTGAATCTGCTTCTGGCAGTATTAATATTAAATGGTGGTGATAATTACCAATTTGCCATAATGGAATAGTGGACAACATGTTGGGCTTGTACATACTGTGGCTAGGTTCGAATCCCAGAAATAGCATATTTTATTTTTGCATGATTGATTGATGCTCTCTAGTTGTGAATTGGTGCTACTGGACCAAGTCCTAGAAATAGCTACAGCCAAAGTATCCTAATTTTTTCTTTTCCAACCAAACAATCCAAACCAAATAAGGTTCATGCATCATGGTGATTGTTCATATTCAATCAATAGGCTCAATAAGCATGAATATAACATTAGATTTTGGAAAACATTACTTGATGAAGAGCGGATGAATCTTCAATTTATATGTGCAGAACTGAGAAGTTGTCTTCTCAGCCAATCCAAGAGCTTGAACGATGATCCGCCTCTTTTGTTGATTGAATGACTAACCACCTCTTCTCCACAACTCGCAATCTAAATTCTCGAGTTTTTTGTGCTGATAACATGTTGTAAAACAGAAAAGTTTTTGAGAGAGAGAGAGAGTTTGGACACAGAGAATGAGATATCTTCTATCATCTCACTATGAGGTTATATAGGGCTACATCTTGTGTACAAGGTAAAACATCAATCATCATACAATTACGGAATGTGTCAATCGCCAATTAGAAGCATTGTCAATCGCCAATCAATAGTAATGGATGCATCAACCAATACCTATTGCATGAATAGCCATATCATTTACAACACAGCCATGATATTTCAGCGGCAGTAGCTTCCAGATAACCATCAAATTCAAATGGTAACAACAAAGTCAAAGTAAATGCATTGTCAAAAGTTTGACACGGTAGACTTATCCGTGTAAAGCCAGGAGGTGATAGATATGAAAGCAGATCAAAATTCAAATTCAAGTCATGCATCCAAATTGATACAGATTATGCGGGCTTGACTCAAATTGATTGTAACAAACTCATTGCCATGCACAACTAGCTATCTCGAGATAAGTTTATTTAAATTCAAAATCAAGACTCAATCTCATCTCCAAGACTCTCTATAAAAGCAAGCACAATGCCAGATTAAAGGGACGGAAAACCATCAGAGAAAGGCGAAGCCCGCTGCAAAGGAGAGAAGAAGTTTTCAGCAACTTTGTTCGAAGGGGAGCCGGCAAGCAGACGCTAAAGGTTGATGCCTCTCTAACCTACCAGTGCTGCTTTATTTTTTTTGCAGTTTCTTTTACCTGTGTCACCATGGAGCTGGGGAGATCCCGAGCAGTCGCAATCTCGTATACGATACATGTGTATCAACGAGTGTATGACCATCGGTGGAATGTCATGTCATTGTTCTGAAAATCAACAACCAGTCCCTACAAAAGTCTCCTGCTTTCTGCCTTTGTTAACCATGATAAGAATATGGCCTGCAAACAAGCTGAACAAAGGATTGACCAAGCAAGACAAACCACACAAATCTTCAAAATTGGTGTCTGGAGAGGAAAACTCACCCTTGATGTTCTCTTGGAATACTCCTAGCAACTGCAAGCAAGGAGGAAATAATTCTGAACCTGAAACCAAGCTGTGAAGAAGAATGATAGGAGCATTTAATGCGTATTTTAATAGTTAATTCTCACATTTGCTTAGTTAATTCCTAACTGAATCGATTTTAATTCAATTTTATTTTTTAGTACATTGGAGTAGATGAAGGTGAAATGAGCGTTAGGTCATAATTACCTGGAAATGATGGAGAAAAATGGAAATGTACTAAAAGATCAATTTTACACATATTCCTACTCGGCTAGGAGAAACCAAGCCAAGCAAAGAAGAAGGAGCGGCCGCCTGACCAAATGAACTTCAAATGAGCTGAAACCTTCCAGATCCATTCTAGACACCCAAAGGAACATTTCTTATGAAGAGTGCCAGAGCAACTATGAGTGGAAGCCTTCAAACAATCAGCCCAATTTCTACAGAAGCAAAACCGGAAAACTGGACCTGTAAGAGTCCAGCAGCATTTCCGGCCCAACCACATGGCAATACATTCTGAAATTTTACACAATGATCTACCTCATAGTGGAACATTTCATATGAAGAAGTCAAAGGCTAAACTGAGTTCTTAGTGGAGATAAAATTAAAGGAATAAAGGAAGAGAAAGTGATCTCACCTAACAATCCACTAAGTGTTTAAGTGCTCTCACCTAACAAATCCACCAAGTGTTTAAGTGCTCAAACCTAACCCATTATGATTTGTTTAAAGGCCAAATAGTGTTGCTTGGAAGCCTATAAATAGAGACCAATTCACCATTTCAATACACCAATTCCTTCATCCATTCATCTTCTTTGTCTCTCCATTTCCTTTCCATTTTTCTCTCCATTCTCTAGTTTTAAGTTTCTGCATTTTTAAGCAAAGAGAAGAAGAGAAGAAGAAGCCATGAAGCCTCCTAGCCGTCATCATCCACCTTGTGCCGTGATAGTGAAGTCTTGCTTTAAAGATTCAAGATCAACGTCTCAAGCTCTTCATCATCCACTCCCTTCATGGTGTAATTCTATCTTTTTCCTTGTAATTTCTTTTGGTTTTCTTTGTTTAGATTTGTAGAACTATGAATTCTAGTTAACAAATAATGTTAAGGGCAAAGTTTAAAGCCCGTTTATATGTTTTGAGATAAAGTTGTGATTTCTATATGTTGATTTTTATGTTGCTTATGTGGGTTTGTTTAATTAAATTTGCATGATAGAAAACTTTTGTATTTTAATCTTATGTGGTTGCAAACACTTAGGGTTTTGATATAATTGGTGCTAGGTTTAAGAACATGAAATCGACTTTTCGTTTTGTGTAAACTTGAATCAAAGTAGTAAAGTTTTGTGCAAAGACCGAATTTAATTAAAGAGGATTGCAATTAGGTGGACTTTTCCATACTAAGTTGTACACTTGAGTTGATAGCCTTTCTCTATGTCTAATGCGTTGAACATGTCATGATTGACTAGCTTTCTAGGGCTTGATTGCATGTTTGATAGGATTAATCTAGGTGCTTTCGCTTAGGTTAATTAGCATTGAAAAGTAAAATATGGGAAATCATTTGCTTTCGAATGTTTCACATGATCAACTCCTCTCTCATGACATTTAAAATCAACTATAGGAATTGTAATTGGATTTCTTGCATATGGATGTGGTTTTGATCTTTGTTCCTTGCGATCCACCCTTGTATATATGTTTTTACATTTTCTTTATTTTATTTATCTTAATTTTCAATTCTATAATTCTTAAACCCCCCCCTTTTATTTTGTTACTTGTATATATTTCTATTCTTTATTTTATTTTTGTAAATAATACTTTATTATTTTAATTCTTTATTTGTTTATACAATTGTATATATTTATATTCTTTATTTTATTTGTAAATAATACTTTTCTTTATTTGTTTCACAATTACAAGTGTACCCTCAATCCCCGGATAGAACGATCCCTATTTGCTTATACTACTAACGATATTTCAGGGTTAAATTTGCGCTTCCAAAGCGCGTCAATTTTTGGCGCCGTTGCCGGGGATTGAAAAATCACTTGCTAAATTGTGTCATTTATTGTATATATTTGTTGTTTAAAAATTGTTTAAAACTTAGTTTAAATTTATTTATATTATTGAACACGAATTTTAATTGTAGGTTGTAAATTGAGAGGAATAGGTGAAGTCTCTTTTGTTAATATTGGCCTAAACCCCTTATTGGTACCTAGCTCAGGTCCCTTAAGGTTGAGGGCGGCCTTTATTAACACTTGTTGAACTGTCTTCACACTTATGAACTTTTTCATCTTAGTAAGTATAGCCTATGTGGAATGGTGTCTAGGAAGGGGACAACGTTCATGACGGGTTTTTGAATCCAGAAGTGCTTGCAAATGGGCCTAAACCACTATGTGGGAGTAGCTCATGCCAAAATGGATTTTTCCTCTCGTGTTCCCTCCCCACCTGGCCATTTCAGTAAGGTTGCCCAAACGATTTGAAAGGGAGTTTGTGTCTAGGCGACTATACTTGGGCCGCACGTCCACTTGATTTACCGCTTGGAATTTGATTCGATATCAATAATGTTTATAATAAAAGAAATACTTGTGAATACTCTATACGTGTAAATTATTTTGTTGTTTCACACTTTAAACTTGTAAAAATACTTTTCACGTTTTATACTCACTTGAGTACTTAACTTGTGTCTTATGTACAATATACTTGTTAATTATACTTGTAGTTTGTAATTAATAGTTATACTTGTTTTATTTTGTATTTCTTTGTTAATTATAGTTACTAACTTTATTTAATGTAGGTACCGTCTGGCTGCAAGACGTAAAATACAAGCGCTACTTGGGAGGCAACCCAATTCAGAATATAATCAGATTTGCTTTCTCTTTCCCTTTTTTTTTTTTTCATTTTTCTCTATTGTTTTTATTTTAGGATTTGTTTTCGTAAATGTCTTCTATCTATGCTTACTTATTTCATTGCATGCTTTTAATTGATTACATTGAAGATAATGCAATATTTAAGTGTGGGGGAAGATTTATATTTGTCTTTCATTTTGAGTCCTATATATATTTTTGTCTTTTATTTTTGAGTCCTTTATATTAAAAAAAAAAAAAAAACTGCATTCATTCAGTCTTATTAAATTCAGCTATTTACAAAAAAAAAAAAAAAAAAAAAAAAAAAAAAATTATACACTATACTAAGCCATGTCTGCATCTCCGTAGGAGTTGAGGCTGAGCTCAAGGGAAATGCGAGAGCCACCGCCATAACCGCTACCTCCCTCGGAAGTAGTCTTCATGTTGCCAAAGATGTCCTCACCATGCATGGGGAATAGTGGAAGGGTTTCAATCTCCTGGTGATATTCTCCTCGTTGTTCCATGATCGATCCATCAACACCATAGCCGACACGTGACCCAAAGTTTAGATCAATGGATCTACCATCATCAGTAGAACTAGTGGATCCAAAATTGAGATCGAGAGATCCACCAACCGGAACGTTCCGAAATTCCTTCAACTTCTGCCTCTCACGAGCCTTGAGGTTCTGGAACCAAAAGAAGACGTTCTTGTCCTCGATCTGCCCATACTGTTTCAGATGAAGGCAGATCTCTTGAATCTGCTCTGGAGTTGGGTACTTAAAACCCTTATCATAGTAAAGGCCCTTGAGGATTCTTAGTTGAGGCGGTGTGGGAGCCCACCGGTTATTACTCCCGGCTGCTTGGATGCTTCCTCCTCCTCGGTTGGTTGCTGGGCTTGTAATTCCATTTGTTGCTGGGTTTGTAACTCCATTAGTTGCAGAGTTCGTGGTTCCATGTTGATGAAGAAAGGATTTGAGTTTCGAAAGAAAGGCTGAAGGGTTGAGAGAGAAAGGCTGGAACTCGGAAGAATTTTCTTTTGGAGTGAACAGTCGCTCAGAATGCACCTATTTATAGAACGAGTGAGCAGATCTCCACCGTTGGATCGACGATCTCTGAGATTAAATCTACGCGTTGGATTAAAGTCACCCGAAAACACGGAAAAGCTGTTGGCTCGTGAAGGACACGTGGGGGAACCAAACTGATCTCGAGGAGCTGTGACAGATAAGCTACAGCCGAAAGCAGGTTTAATTGCCGTGAATCAAGGAAAAGAAAGGACGCGTGGGGAATCAAACGAATCTCGAGGATCCGTGACAGACAAGCTATAGCCGAAAGCATGCCATAAATCCAGGAAAAGAAAGGAATATTTACACGTGGGGGAGTTTCTTGGGCCGTGAACTGTCATAACTCTTCTCCTTCCCGGAGAAGCTTTGTTAAAACCTGTGCTGTTGAGATTTCTACCCTATTTTGTGCTTTACATATACATCCTTTTTTGTCTCCTCCAGATTTTACTAAGGTTTGTCTAAGCGTGCAGTTTCAAATTCCTTCTACTTCCTCATGGCTCGAACCAAGGTTACCCCTCGCAGGGGCGTCAATCAACGCCGTGTTCTCTCTTTGGAAGAAGAAGGTCGTCAAGCGGCCACTAGAGCTGGGCTTACTCGTCCATGGGACCATCGTCCTATCCGTGAGCGTACCCGCAGTCCCCCTCCTCTGCCTCGTCGCTCTCCCAGACTGCATCCCGGAGAGTCTTCTTCCTCACCAGCTGCTCGTGCTCCTCGCCTATGGCCACCCTGGAAAGCTTGTCGGATTCGATTGATGATTTGCGTTCCTCTCTCCGCGATGGTATTATGGTGACAGATTGGAGAGTCAATTGCATGATCGATTACATCTCTGAGATGAACTGCTCTTTGATCCGCTGTCACACTGCAATAAACAAGCTTGCTCAGGAAGTCAATAACTTGCAGAGTTATCCTCCTGGGTTTCCTCGCAAGGACGCTACTGCATCACAACATGAGGACCCCCTCGAAGGCTGAAACCAGCAAAGGGCTGCCACTCGCCCGCATACCGCTCCTCCAAAGGAGTAAATGGAGGTACAAGTCTAGGCTGAAAGACTTTAAACATTAAGCGCTGCATGGGAGGCAACCCATTTCAACGTAGCTGTGGAGGAGACATCAAACGCAGATTTGCTTTCTTGAACTCTTCCTTCTATTTTATTTTCATGAATTTTAAGTTGTTTTAGGTTTCGTTGTGTTAACTTTCTCTTCTATGCTTGATTTATGCTTTGCATGATTTATATTTGTTTATACATTGAGGACAATGCATGAATTAAGTATGGGGAAGGTTATTGCTTTATTGTGTTTTTAGTAGTTAGTATATAAAAAAAAATGAAAAATAGTTGATGTTGGATTGTGTTTTATTGTGTTTTTATTGATGTTGTGATACACTAAGGTATATTGGATTAAACATAGTCTTGAAAAAGGGTAGCTGTTTCAGTCCCATTGCACATCGAGACTCCCTGTTCCCGTACCTAAGTGTTGAAATTAAATTAAATTGTAAAAAAAAAAAAAAATGTTGGTTTTAGAGTGTTTTTTTGTGTGTTTGAGTCTTAGGATGCTCCTAACGTCTAGGATGAACATGTCTCCGAATTCATGGCTGAAGGTTTTCACAATCAAAATAGGACTTAATTGAATTCTGTGGTTAATCGACATTGTGATGCTTGTATGAAGATTTGAGATAGGATTGTAACTTGGTTCATTAAGCATGCTAGGATTAAGTCTGATTCATTTGACCCAAGTGAGCTTTGTGCTAAAATACTTTCTTTTGAGTGCTTATTGATAATTCAGAATTTCATGGCTGTATTTGCAAAACCTCATCTTTCTTTGAAAATCCAATGATCATGTGCCATAGATTTTAATGGACTAGAGAGTACTAGAACTCGGCTGTTGTGACTGTCAAAACTTGTATGCCATAATATGCACTGATCCTGGATAGGATAGAAGGCATTAGGGTAACCACCAAGCCAAACAAGCATGTGTCCCCAATTGTGCCCGTCGTGGGACTCCTTAGAATGAACCCCTTTGAGCCTACGTTGAAAACCTTTGTTTCATCACCCTCACTACCCTACCATGAGCTTAGTACAGGATATCTCTACCCTTGTCTTAAGGACTTAGTAGAGCATGACATAGTATGTAGGGGTGACGATGAAAGACAAGTATGGGGTGGGAAAATCCAAGAAAAAAAAATTTGCCTTGAAAAAAAAAAAGAAAGAAAGAAAGAAAAGCGGCAAAAGAGAAGAAAAATTGAAAAGAAAACTCTTGGGAAAATGTTGAAGTGTGGTTTTGGACTTGCAAATTTGTAGAAGGCTCAAAGTTGAAAATTATGCCTTTGTCCATTCCCATGTTGGTTAGAGTGAAGGTTTGGCCCAAAACAATGATATTTGGTCTACAAAAATGATGACATAAGGTGGTCCTTATATGCTCTGCTAGGTCCTTAGGATTTTTTGTATCCTTAATCTTCATTTCGAAAACCCTAGCTTAGCCCCATTACAACCTGTTTTAAGTGCTGACTTGATCCTTGAGATGGGCAGTCTTTGGTTAGTGGAGTCAGTTACGCAGTCGAGCTTATGGTTTAGGTCCATTTGTGCACTTAGTCATTTCATGAGGTCTTTAAAAATTCTTCACAAAATGTGTTTATTGATGAAATATGCAAGCTGTTTGTTGCCTTACAATTTGTTCTCTTGCATATACTTGAGTGTGAAGCTTTTAAGCATAGCCATTTCTGAGAGAAAAATCGAGAGTATGCCCTGTGAGTTTGGATTGGACTTGTTCGAAACATGCTATCATTCACTGTATAACTTAAGTTCTCCATATCTTGCTTAGTCATATGAATGTCACATTTATTAACCATGGAATTATCTTTGTGATTTTGATTAAGTGTTTAACGTGAAAGCCATGAGTTTGGAGTCTCTGAGACAACAGTTAGGAGCAATAGAGTCATTTACTTGCTTTTTGTCAAGTCTTTGTTCTGTTTTGGATTTTTTTTGTTTTGTTTTGCTAAGGGACTAGCAAAAGCTAAGTGTGGGGGAATTTGATAGGAGCATTTTAATGCGGTATTTTAATAGTTAATTCCTCACATTTTGCTTAGTTAATTCCTTAACTGAATCGATTTTTAATTCAATTTCTATTTTTAGGTACATTGGAGTAGATGAAGGTGAAATGAGCGTTAGGTCCATAATTACCTGGAAATGATGGAGAAAAATGGAAATGTACTAAAAGATCAATTTTACACATATTCCTACTCCGGCTAGGGAAACCAAGCCAAGCAAAGAAGAAGGAGCGGCCGCCTGACCAAATGAACTTCAAATGAGCTGAAACCTTCCAGATCCATTCTAGACACCCAAAGGAACATTTCTTATGAAGAGTGCCAGAGCAAACTATGAGTGGAAGGCCTTCAAACAATCAGCCCAATTTTCTACAGAAGCAAAACCGGAAAACTGGACCTGTAAGAGGTCCAGCAGCATTTCCGGCCCAACCACATGGCAATACATTCTGAAATTTTACCACAATGATCTACACTCATAGTGGAACATTTCATATGAAGAAGTCAAAGGCTAAAACTGAGTTCTTAGTGGAGATAAAAATTAAAGGAATAAAGGAAGAGAAAGTGATCTCACCTAACAAATCCACTAAGTGTTTAAGTGCTCTCACCTAACAAATCCACCAAGTGTTTAAGTGCTCAAACCTAACCCATTATGATTTGTTTAAAGGCCAAATAGTGTTGCTTGGAAGCCTATAAATAGAGACCAATTCACCATTTCAATACACCAATTCCTTCATCCATTTCATCTTCTTTGTCTCTCCATTTCCTTTCCATTTTCTCTCCATTCTCTAGTTTTAAGTTTCTGCATTTTTAAGCAAAGAGAAGAAAGAAGAAGCCATGAAGCCTCCTAGCCGTCATCATCCACCTTGTGCCGTGATAGTGAAGTTGCTTTAAAGATTCAAGATCAACGTCTCAAGCTCTTCATCATCCACTCCCTTCATGGTGTAATTCTATCTTTTTCCTTGTAATTTCTTTTGGTTTTCTTGTTTAGATTTGTAGAACTATGAATTCTAGTTAACAAATAATGTTAAGGGCAAAGTTTAAAGCCCGTTTATATGTTTTGAGATAAAGTTGTGATTTCTATATGTTGATTTTATGTGCTTATGTGGTTTGTTTAATTAAATTTGCATGATAGAAAACTTTTGTATTTTAATCTTATGTGGTTGCAAACACTTAGGGTTTTGATATAATTGGTGCTAGGTTTAAGAACATGAAATCGACTTTTCGTTTTGTGTAAACTTGAATCAAAGTAGTAAAGGTTTTGTGCAAAGACCGAATTTAATTAAAGAGGATTGCAATTAGGTGGACTTTTCCATACTAAGTTGTACACTTGAGTTGATAGCCTTTCTCTATGTCTAATGCGTTGAACATGTCATGATTGACTAGCTTTCTAGGGCTTGATTGCATGTTTGATAGGATTAATCTAGGTGCTTTCGCTTAGGTTAATTAGCATTGAAAAGTAAAATATGGGAAATCATTTGCTTTCGAATGTTTCACATGATCAACTCCTCTCTCATGACATTTAAAATCAACTATAGGAATTGTAATTGGATTTCTTGCATATGGATGTGGTTTTGATCTTTGTTCCTTGCGATCCACCCTTGTATATATGTTTTTACATTTTTTTATTTTATCTTAATTTTCAATTCTATAATTCTTAAACCCCTCCCTTTTATTTTGTTACTTGTATATATTTCTATTCTTTATTTATTTTTGTAAATAATACTTATATTTTAATTCTTTATTTGTTTATACAATTGTATATATTTATATTCTTTATTTTTTTTGTAAATAATACTTTATTTATTTGTTTCACAATTACAGTGTACCCTCAATCCCCGGAATAGAACGATCCCTACTTACTTATACTACTAACGACATTTCAGGGTTAAATTACGCGCTTGCCAAGAGCGCGTCAAAGAAGCTTTCCCACTTCTCTACGAGAACTTTGGACTCACCTTGTCCACCAAATCCCAGCGATGAAATGACTTTTGCTGCCAAAGTTCCTATCTACACTTGCTGTCAAAGTCTTGGCCTGCACTTGTACTTGCAGCGTTCACAAAAGGTACAATCCGACAATGGATTCGCAAAGAACTTGGTCTGGAAGGAAAAGAAGAAGATGACATTCATGAAAATGATAGAGACGAGCTTTACACTCCTTGAAACAATAATTATCAGGTGTGTTCTACAAATTGCTCCATATGCTTGAAGGACACACATTATATAATGAAGCTGAGCAAGAATGTTTGCCACATGCTTGCTTTGAATAAAAGTAGGCAACAAGGACACGAAACAACGAGTTTAATGAAACTTTGATCATGGGCAGTGGTTTAATATGCAGAGGCCATGCCAAAGTGATAATTCATGTTGCTTGGCGTTAAAAGCTGATGAAGTGATTAAACATCAAGACAAAATTTATTTGCAATTGCATAATTGTCAAACCTGATGTGCTGTAACTTTGGACTAAAGGAAAAACTTTCAAAACATCCAATTAAGCAAATGTGCAGCAAGCTTCTTTGAATGCAGAGGATCAAAGTCCAGCTACGTGTTTCTTGTCAATCAAAAGAGAAAAGAAACAATGTTCAAAGGCTACAAGTTTCCTCTAGCTCTCATTGTGTGCATGAAATGAACATGCATTTTGTAGAACCTAATAATCAATCTTGGCAGAAAGTAAAGAAAGACAAGCGGTGGTTGTCTCAGACTTGCAGTAAAAAGTCATTTCCTCTTGGTCTTATCTTTTGTTGACAGGTTTTGGCGTGGAAAGTCATCAAGACATATGAAGAAAATGCTATATAATTAAGGCCTAATCTATAACTATGGCATGTTGCAGCTTCGATTTGAAGGGAATTAAATGGCAAAATGACATGAACTTTTGTCCAAGTATTGAAAAAGAAACTTAAAGCAGTCACTGGAATTGGTGGCGTAGTTAAATATGCATAATTGAAGCGGCGCTGTGTTTCCCCAATTTCATTGGTGTGGAAGGTTTCAAAAGCATAGTTTCTTACCAGTTGCAGGCGCCACCAACGTGCAATTCTGCCAGAGACCAAAAGTGTATAGTACAAGCTTCGAATTTCGAAGCTGACGAAGGCGAACCACAAGATTAGTTAAATTGTTCCCAAATCAAATCAAAGTAAGGTTCTGGAGGAGAGGAGCCTAACCAGTAGTCTTCGGTGAAGAGTGCGGGATTGAGGCGATAAATTCCCTTTTGTATAAAGTCGGACATCAAGACTCCCTCTCCAAGTTGAACTGAATCCACACCCATCTCTGATTGATCTCTATCAGCACGAGTCAACCACACCAAGAAGGAGTTCAGCTTTATCAATTTGGCTGGAGTGAGAACAGGGGCTATTATGAGTAGCTGGGCCTAATACAGGGTCAGAGCAAAAATTGAGACTGACAAAATAGCTAGAGGCCAAGAAGGAAAGATGGCCAATTGCATATCTTGAGAGATCGAAGGCGACACAAGCCTATTCAAATTCCAGGGCCTGTTATGAGCTCGGCACGTTTGGTGCCCATTTTAAATCAGTGGACACTTATTGAAATCGGTGTTCACCAAATATATCTTCTCGACGAGTTCAAAGTACACACTCGTTGAATAAAATTGGTACAAAACCGAAAATCCAAAGGTTGAACTACAGTGGTTCGATCCCTTCACGGGGTTGTAGGCAGTCTAGATTTAAATTTGGATGCAACCGCGACCTTAACCGAATCCCTGGTTTTCTCTAGACCAAATTCACCAAATCCTTGTGACCATAAAAGTCATCCAAATTTCCTTATTCAAATGACCTTTAGTCTCCCAAACACTTAACAAATTCCTTTGGTGGGTCATTTACCCATTGAAGCATCCAAACCTTCCCAAATATAGAACTCGAGTGGCTTGATCCCTTCTGGGGTACGCAGGCAGCCTGATAAACACTCTGGTTGCAGCCGTAAAATCAAACAAACATGCTCCTCTCCATGGGTTTTGTATTCGTATTTGGATCAAGGGTCTTCCTTTGAGCAGGGATTGTATTAAGGGATGTTCTTTATCTCGAATGGTCCGAACTTAGCATAAAAAACTCTATTTCCGATAATGAAATAGAGTGAGATTGTATTGAGTACATTTTATTTACTATTTTGCTCACATAATTTTGGCATGCCCAGTGGGACCTATTCTCCCTTTCATCTCCTTTATGAAGATACTAATATGTTGTGTGTGTTTCTCAGAAACAACAATGGCACCACATGTAACTGTGTTCTTCCACAAGCTCCCAGCAACCTGCGACAATGCCAAGAGAACTGGTCATCGCATGTCTTTGTACTTAGCACGCACCAGTCACCTGTAGCATGACAAGTCGAAGCTCAGAGCAAAGCAGGACAAGAAGGCCGTGAAGGTTGTCAAGACACAAATCGTCAAGACCCTTCTAAAATGCATTGAGAATCAGAGGAAGAGAGCCGCCAGGGCTCAAAGAAGAGGGATGCTGAGGCAAGACGATTGAGGCCATTCTGGCAGAGATTGCTCATTTGACGCCTTCCGTGGCTGAAACTGCCAAGGTCCCCAAAACTCTTCCAGCCACAAGACCACATGCCAGCCCATTTCATGGTTGGCACTATCCGGTGTACCTACCTAGCACTGAGAATGTGATGGTGACCTCTACTGAGGAGGAGAATGAAGAGGAGTTTCAGTGGCTCAAGAGTCCACCACTTCTTCACAACAAGTTATCATCGACCCGAAGCAAATAGTGAAGGTGTAGTCAAGGCTCTCGACTCACCAGCGAAAGTGAAGGAAGGCCAAAGGGGGCCAAAAATAAAGAATACCCGGTTTTCGGAGACGACTCTTACTCAGGGCCAATTACCAGTAACAAGGCCACAAAATGACACCTAGAGATAACTTTTCGGGGGTACTGCATCAGAAGATGAGGGCAAACGTGGAAAGACAATCCACTCTATGAGACATCTGTAATAGAAGGGTGTCCCAACAGCAAAATCTAAATTGATGGCTTTCACAGGGTTCAGAAAGCAGTGAAGCAAAGAGCCCGATGGTGCACAAGTGCTGGTAGCTAACCCGCAAAGCCCAGAAGAGCAGATGCAAGAGTTGCAGAGAAGGTAGCTCAACTTGAGTTGAGGCAATCCGAAGAGGCCAAGAGGCGTGCTGAAATAGAAGCAGCAGTAGCCAAAAAATTAGAAGAAAATGAGGCTGAAGTAGCTGCATTGGTAGCACAACTGGCCCTTATGGCCAATGACAAAGGCAAGAACAAGGACAGGGCATATAAGTTTTCATAACGGAAACATGAGAAGATGGAGGTTCTTCAGGCAGCTCAAGTACATTCTCCCGGATGACATCAAGACAATGATAGCTGAGGGATTAAAGAATTTCAGTTATCCTTGAATCCGCTTGTGATTGGATACAGAAAGCCATACCCTCCTCACTATGACGCCATACCTTTTCCCAAGGGGTATCAGAGACCGTCCTCGATAAATTTGATGGAATAAATGGCTCCCTCATGAGCATTTGGCCCACTTCATTCAGCTTGTGGAGAGACTTCTCAGATGGATGCCTCTGGTTAGGCAATTCGTCCAGTCCCTCAAGGGTTCGGCGTTTACATGGTAATACCAGCTCCAGCCAGGGTCGATCACCACATGGGATGACATACAGGGAGCATTCTTGGCACAATTAGTTAGCTCCGAGAAAAAGGTCTCAATTATCGACTTGGTTGAGGAAAGACAAAAGATGGCGGAAAACGCCAACGACTTTATCACAAGGTGGAAAAGCTTAAACCTCCGGTGCCCTGAGAAGTTGACCGAACAATCTGCGGTTCAGAAGTGCTCCAACAACATGCTCCTAGATATTGCGACTTTGTTGGCACTACAGAGCCTCAAACGTTTGATGCATTAGTGTCAAAGGCAAGCAATGTAGTGAGGCAGATAGCTCGCCAAAAGACAATAACCCCAAAGTTCAGGCTGGGGAAAAGAAAGTTGATCCAAGAAACATACGGTAAAGAAGGGGAGTCAATGACCACCTTCATCAAAACTGAAAAGAAGAGTGAGGGGTACCAGCAACAGTCGAGGAAGAGATGAGCGACCGCGAAGACTCACATTGAAGGAAAGGAAACAAGTCCAGTACTTCTTGACGATGATGATGTGGACTCAATCTTTGATGAGCTTCTCGCAGTAAAAGCCATCAAGCTTCCA
This sequence comes from Rosa chinensis, assembly GCF_002994745.2. Taxonomy (NCBI): domain Eukaryota; kingdom Viridiplantae; phylum Streptophyta; class Magnoliopsida; order Rosales; family Rosaceae; genus Rosa; species Rosa chinensis. Next base: position 12,181 of record NW_020126834.1, on the reverse strand, counting down.
GAATCAAAGCGTCCTGCTGAGATGAACAGGACCAATGACCCCAAGTATTGCAAGTACCATCGTTGGTTGGCCATACACTGGAGGACTGCTACGTCCTCAAAGATATAGTCAAGAGATGATCAAAACCATGAAATAGAGATCAAGTCATCCCAAACAGAACTACATCAGCAAATGTGGTCGAAGAAAGTCTTACAGTGGCTACCTCACCAACAAAGCTGCAACTGTCTCGCTACCAGATGGTACTATACCTGTGGCTTTCAAGTGGACAACGAAGTCAAGATTGTTCACGCATACCCAGATATGCCCCAACCTAGGAATTCGAAAATTTTGAGTCTGTATGAGCTAATGACTGCACCAAGTTTTGACATTTGGGAAGATTCAGAAGAGTCAGATGGGTCAGCAGACAAGTGGAAGACATTGGCTAAAGTGTTCAAGCACCGCCCTGTCAACACTGGTCCTCCGCTCAATCCGGAGTTAAGATCAGGGGAAGACTGTCCTTGAAAAATAAGAAAAAGAAGAAGAGAGCACCCAAGAAAGTTCAAATCCTTGAAGAGGAAGAATATGAACAACCACCAAGGGTGCCAATCATCTTCGAGAATCTTAGCTAAAGAACTTCTTGAAGACAGACAACAAAGGATCGCGAAGAGGTGCTTGATTGTTGTATGGTCACCATCGAGGTTTCCTAAGGGATAGGATACCGAGGTGGATGACGAAAGTTCAGATAAGTCAGAACCCGAGGTTAATAAAATTACTCTACGCTCTGGTTTGAGTATTCTAGGAGCTGACAAGTAGAAAGAAGTAAATGTCCAATTGGTAGCCCAAAAAAGTCGAAGGTGAAAATCATTCCAGAGAACACGGGGGACAGGACTGCAATAGGTTCGACGTCAAAGAACTCTAAACCGGAACAGAAAGAGAAATGAGGAATGGAGTCATCACACAAATGCAAATATAATGTGCTGCCTCACCGGAAGCATGTCTCGGCTATGTTGAGTGTCTATGATGCACTACTGATGTTAAAGGAACTGAGGGAAGCACTCATTGAAGCTTAATGAGCCCTGACATATATAAGGAAGAAATTTCAGAGGTTGCCATAACCACACCAAGAGTTTGTACCAACTGCATGGTGTGCATTACCTTTGGTGAGGAAGACCTTCTGCTAGGATCCGAGTACCACAATAGACCTCTCTATGTCACAGGACTTGTGGGCAATAGGACTCTCAATTAGATTCTCCTCGATGGTGGCTCAGCTGTAAACCTCTTGCCACTCAAGACACTCCATATGATGGGAATGAGTGCAAAACAACTATCCCCATCCATGTTAACAATCCAAGGGTATAATCAATCTGGGCAGAAAGCCGTGGGCACCGTCACACTACAGATGGAAATTGGGGAATTTCACTCGGACGCCTTATTTCATGTGATTGATGCTCTGACATCCTTCAACATACTGTTGCGGCGACCTTGGCTCCATACATATGGCATTGTTCCTTTGACTCTACATCAATGCTTCAAGTTTATTGTTGATAGGGAGGTCAAAAAGATACTGGCAGATGTAGATCCTTTCAAAGGTGAAGAAGTTAACTATTCAGATGCCAAATTCTACAACCTCCGACCTTTAGTTTTGCACAGCCACCAAATACTGGGTCACTAAAGGATAGCGCAGCTGAACAAAAGATCGAAAAAGAGAAGCTTGAAGCTGCAAAGCCACCAAAGCTTGTTCGAGTCAAAGTGACAACCCAAAAGATGAAAAGCCGACAAGCTCAAAAGCAGCAAAGCCAAAGTGATCTTCAAATACTCAAAGAAAGACCAGCGAGAACCTGGGCAAAAGGCACTAGTTCCGGTCAGGGATACGATGGAGGCGCTCATGACAAGCTACACTAAGCTTCTTCGTACAATTGATCAGTCTATCCCAAGGGATTATTGTAATCTCTATAGTATTTGGGAATAATAAAGGCCAGAACAAGCGCTTTGTCTCATTCAGAAGTACATCATCTACTTCAATAAGGGTGAAATCTAAGAAGTTCAAAAGCAACCCAAAGAGTAATGCACTCAAGATTATGGTTCAGTAGGCCAATGGCATGCTTAAGGAAAAATCCCCGAATCAGAAGCTCCTGGACAGAAAATCTACCGATCATGAAAAGACTATCTTCGGAGAGGAACAGGTGGCAGAAAAGCCATCACATGTTTCTGTCTTTCAACGCCTAGGGAGGAAGGATCCACCCCGCGTTCCAGTCTTTCAGCGCTTGGCAATTGAAACTCAGCCTCGTGTCTCATCTCTCCGCGCTTGGGTAAAATTCCCAACAAACCACAAGCAAACAGAAAATGGAAGGTTAAACGACACACAAAGATAATCTTCAAGAAGCCTGTGGACTCCATGACAAATGAAGACGCAGAGGGGTCAGTATCAGCAAACTGTGTTTCATTTGAAGAGGATCCAGACCAAGTTCAGGCTCCAGAATTCATTGACACCGCCCAGCCTGCTCCCCCAAAAATAGAAGATGGAGGACAAGCAACCATTGACGACCTCCAGGAGATCAACCTTGGGACAGCTGAAGACCGAAAACCTATATTTGTGAGTGTTCTGTTGACGCCAGATGAATTAGAAGGCTATAGATCTCTTCTCCAGGAATTCAAAAATGTCTTCACCTGGGGCTATCAAGACATTCCTGGTTTATATCCAAAAGTGGCAGTTCATAAGTTAGCAGTCTCATATCGGAAATGCTGGGTAAAACAAGCTCCTCGACGCTTCCTCCGAGAGCTCGCTGTCCAGATCAAGGCTGAGGTTGATAAGCTCATTAACACTGGTTTCATCTAAGAAGTAAGTACCCACGTGGTTGGAAATCATCGTCCCTGTTAAGAAAAAGAATGGACAGATGCCCGAAAGATGAGTTCCCACTCCCAATCATGGAGCTTTTGGTTGATACCACAACAGGATATGGCACATTGTCCTTTACAGATGGCTTCTCTGGCTATAATCAAATTAAAATGGCACCTAAAGAGGAGAAGCTCACTGCATTTCGTACACCAAAGGCGTATATTGCTTATACTGTAATGCCCTTCAGTTTGAAAAATGCAAGGGCAACTTATCAGAGAGCCATGACAGTCATCTTCAGCGATAAGTTACACAACACTGTTGAGTGTTATGTCGACGACTTGTGACTTGATGCACATTTACGCAAGCGTACGTATCATTGTCAATATAGGGAAATATTATGCCCAAAGTTTATCGTACCACGGGGATTAGTTGCTAACCCACAATCCTTGAGTAATCGGAAATAAAGACACTTAGCACACAAAGAAAAGAAAAAGAAATAAATAAAAATAAAAATGCTACTCTAAAGTACCAGCCTTAGCAATGCTCGGCTTTGGTTCTCACCAAAGCCTAATCAAAACTAAGAGCCTAGTGGTGGTTATTACAATGAGTCGAAATTGTCACCGATAATTGTAATTTAAATTTCTAATAACTAAATTGCAAGAATTTAAATGAAAACTATAATTAACAACTAAATTAGATAAAGAAAGCAAAGTAAGAAATGATATGAATGTGGGATTGGTAGTTAGGGATGATTCCTAACCCTAATTCAATGCTCTAGATGCTAATTTGATTTACGTGCAATTTATTAAAGATGGTAGAAGCGTACCCAAGGCTTTTCAAGGCTCAAGGGCAGAAATTCCCTTCCACGGTATTCCTACTCCGGTTCAAGGGTCGTGGGAACTCACTTGACATGAATAAGAGCCGGTTCAAGGGTCACTAATTCACATCAAGAGGCCTAGAGTTCGAGGAATTAGGCAACCATGCTCACCATAATTGCGATCAAGCTAATCATGTAGTGAACCATGCTTGTACTTCCCACGAGTATTAAATCGGGGTTCTAGCTCTAAAATCTAAGGATGTCATCCCCTAAATTTAATCTAGACTATTAAACACATACCCAAGAGTTGACAATTTCTAAGTATGCATTCTAATCATTATCACAAAACACAAGCATCCAATAATTAACAAATTCATATATAAATTAAATTAAGCATCCCATTACATCAAATTTGATTAAGGCACACAACCCTAACCCCCAACAAAGAAATTACTCACAACCCATAATCATAGACATCAAATTACAAAATTCGAAGATAAAAGAGTAGAGAAGTGTAGGAGAAAACAAGATAGTCACAAATAGCTAAAAAGCTAGTATGACTACCCTTGAATTACAACTCCCACAATTACTAAATCTTGAATCTAGTAGAAGTGAAGCCCATGAAAATCCTTGAAGTCTTGGATGATTATCCTTTAAATCTCTAAAAGAAACTAAGCAAATAAGAAATTGAAAGGGGATGAGGGAATGAGAGCAGCCAAATGGCTGCCCTGAATTCTGTGTGGCGCTGGAGGTTGGGTTCTGTTCTAGGGTGAGGACGTGGGTATATATATAGCTGGATCATATTTGTGGCAGGGAGAGAACGGGAGAGATGATAAGAAGTAGTTGAGGTGGCAGCATATGAGTGGCCAAGAGAGAAAATAAATTAAATGAATTAAATGAGAATTGAAAGAGGATCACAATCACGTGCAGCCATGTAGGTGGAGGCAGCCCATCTTTTGATGATTAATTAGTCAATTAATCAACTAATTAGCGTCAATTAATCAACTACTTAAGCTGCACTTCTTCCTTTCTAATTTCCTTCTTTCCTTTTTTTTCTATTCTTTTCTCTCTCATCTTTTCACAACCACAAGATATTTTCGCAAAGCACTGACATGGGTAATTAGATTTCACATCTTCATCGAAGTTGACCATTGTTGACCAATGTTGATTTTTCGTCTTTTTGTTGGAACTCCATTTCGCTCCAATTTTGGCGACATTTATATCTCGTTTCGCACCTGTTTATTTACTATACAATTAATAAAAGTGAATTAATTACATATTAATTGACATGGGGATTAACTTATTTCTTGTGTTTCAGATATAATTACATGCATATATATAAATGCGATAATCACACTCCCACACTTGATTTGCTTGTCCCGAGCAAACTAAATGTAAATTAATAGCTAAAAATCTACGAACTCAAACACATATGCTCAAACATAAAGAAAGTGTGGTATTAGTCTTTCCAACAATAACCCTCGGAGAACTAATTATGTATATGACCATGAAGTCGACAAAGCATGGCATATAATTATAATTTGTAAGGCAATTAAGATGCCATGTAAGAAATGCTCAAGTATATGCATGTGTATACCATGTGTCAAATCAATCCACCATAATCAAATAGGCACATAGAAGACCCAATATAACCCGCTAATGTAACGTCCCGAACCTGAATTCACGGTTTACTAGTCATTTGGACGGTAAACACCTTTACTTTCACTTTTACTGTCGTTTTAGTACTTTTAGTGGCCCTAAAAGTTGACTTTTTGTTCGAGTGAAAATTTGAGAAAATGTTCTTCATGGAAGTTGTAGAGGACATTAAACCGAGCGTGTGCATATGTGGTACGTAAAAATCGGAGTTCGTATGCAAAAGTTATAAGAGAAAATGTAAAAGTTACTGTTCACGGTAATTTCTATAAATAGAGGAAGTTACTGTGGTAAGTTTCCATTTTTGGAAACCTACCGGCTTTTCTCTCTCCTCTCCCCAACCCTTTTGTTCCTCTTCGGTCCGGTTTCTTCTTCCTCCGATTTTCCCTTCTCCGGCCGACCCACAACGGAATCTGGGCACCGGCAAGCTCGGCTTCTCCTCCTTGTCACGCCTGTGGTGTTTTGCTGTGGCTCGGCCGGAGGAGCTCGGAATTGAGCCGCGAAGATTACTGTAACCGAATGGAGGTTTCGTCGATTTCCGACGATTCCGGCCATATCTGACCTCCAAACCTGCGTCGAAGGTGTGGTTTTTGCCAAGGATCATTTCCCCCTAGCCTTGAGCCACGATTTCAGTGTAGAAGGAGAACTGATCAAAACCCGATCCTAGGGTTGGATTTTCTGGGTTTTCTTCACCGCCAATTTGGATCACTTACAGGTAAAATTGAAATTTGTTGTAGTTATGAAAAATGTTGGGTCTGTTGAGTAGGTGGTGCTGCCAAAATTTGGTGGCCATAGGAGGTGGTGGCCATAGGAGGTGGTGGCCGCCGGCGCGTGGGGCCCACGCGCTGCCACTGTGGGTGGCTCGTGGAGGCATGTAGGGCACTTTTTAATTCCAGTTTTTAGCCCATTAAATTGTATAAATGTTGTAGATCTTGTATGTGAAGTTTAGTGAATTTTGGAGGAGTTTGGAATTGTTTCTGAATTTCCGAAGTTCGGAGTTTTGTGATTGAATTGTGGGAAATCCGGCCGTCGGATTTCCCTCGTTTTCGTTGTGAAATATGTAAATTGAGGAATTGGTGTTGTGGGTGTGATTTGGGTGGAATTTGAGAAGTAATGGAGATGGGATTTTGGGTTTCGTTTAGGTTCGTATTTATTTTATCGGATTGCCATTTACGGAAATATAATTGTGTTCAGGGCAATGTCGCGAGTTACGGCTAGATGAAGGAACTCATTTGCGTGGTCGCCCAATAGTACTCTGAGTGGACTTTTGTTTTAAATAATGATGCATGCGTTTATTTTCTTGAATTAATGCTTTATTTAATTAACATATTACTTTTCAAGCATATGAATTGATTTCAGAATTTGATTTCGATTTATCTCGTGGATTTGCTTTCCATAATGATTTTCATAAAGTAATTATGATTTATACCGGTTGTGAATTTCGGATATTAATTTATTATGCTCGAATTCGAATTTATAATTTGTGTTGAATTTCGACGAATTATTTTCCGAGGTGATTTCCGGATTTCTATTCGTTGATTTGAGATTTTTGGAAAGATTTTCGAAATTGGATTTCTATGAAGTTATTTCCTATTTATTTATCGACTTTCGGTTTTGACATTGGGAATGCCTTGTTGATGATCTAACCTTTCTTTTAGCGTGTGGGACACGCTATTAAATTATGCAACTTTTTACGAGAATTTCCGGGTATGATTGGGAATCGTACTCGAGTTTTTGTTTTATTCGCGGACTTATGGGGAAGTCTTAGAGTGTTTTGGATGAGGGAAAATATGATGGAATTTAATTGAAAATAAGGATTTCATAATTCCTACAAGCTAATTCCCTCGTTTGGCATTATCAAACAGGAAATTTTAGATTTCTCTGTGGAAAAAAACGAAGGAATTCATCATTTAAATTTCCCACTTCAATTTCCACCAAAATAGGTGTCATTTACGAATTCCCTTGCAGTATTCAATTTTCATTTCCAAAACAAGGTTTTTTTCTTTTTATTTTTTTATTTGTTATAAACTTTCTTAATTTATTACACATTTCAAATCCTAAATGGTTACAACCAAACAACAAAAATTGCAATTAATGGAATTTTAGATTGATGGAGTTAAAGATTCCATCATTTATAAATTCCTATGGATTTCATAATTTTCTTATCCAAACACACCGTTATAGATTTACTGGATTTTGAATGGTTTTTACCCGCCATACCTGGGTCGCCATATTTTATTGCTAGCTAGCCTATTAGTACTCCTCCCTGCTTACTATGTGTTCGTGGGTGAGTTGAGCAGAGCATGGGATGCTCTAGAGTGTGGGACACTCCGACCCAAGCCTGGGAGGCTCTCTTATTTCGTATGGTGAAACTTATTCCCATATCTTATCGTTGCTTGACTAGCGGGGCTAGTCCGATTTCCACTGTAACCAGCGGGGCTGGTCTTATCTTTTTAAGAAACGAGATTTCGGTTTTACAATCTATTTTTTCGAATGTTGAGATTCTTTGATTTAAAGCTAAATGTGTTTTCTAATTGTTGCATGCATCGGTTTTTAATGAAATAAATGTGGCAAAGTATGAAATCTTTTTTCTTTTAAATTGTTTATTTTTGTCCACTCACGCTAACGTTTTTCGTCTACTTTCCCTTGTTCCTTTCGGTTTCTAATGCCCAGTTTGCAGACGTTATTAGTTGAGGTCGGGCGTACGTGTTTCGAGGCATAGCTGAAGAATAGCTTCCGCACTTCTTCATTTGGCTATGATATATTGTGAGTTAATAGTTTTGGGTAGTTCACTTTAGGGGTGACTCGGCCAATTCTCGGTAGAGTTATCTCTAAGGTGGGCCCCGCAGGGCCACCTCGGATTTCAGGGTGAAATCCGGGGCGGGTCCTGTCAGCTAAACTCACATAGGTTCACTAAATATTACTGCTCAAGTGTTTAGGGGCTATATGTGTTTCGCTCAAAACAATTTCATAACATGCGCCGCCATATGCTTGCACTTCGATCTCATCTCCACTGGGTAGCTAACAACATTCAAGATCAAGAGGTCTTTTATTTGGTTGTAATGGGGCTGAAGGCAAGTGGCTAATAGAAATGAAGGATAAGGAAAGACAAAGTCCAAGGAAATCGGTGAAGCAACTCTCTCTTGTAGAGATATATGACTTTTACTTTCGAATGCTAAGTCACTCACTCTAAAACCCAATATACAACCCATGCTAAACTATATACAACACTTTACTTTCTTTCTATTTTGGATTTTCTTCTATTTGACTTTCTCTTTTTCTTTTTTTTCCTTTTTTTTTTAACTTTCCTTTCTAAACAAAATCGCTCATCCCCACACTTCTTCTTTTGTAACTCCCACTTTTGAGTTTCTTTTCTTTTTGAAGCATTCAAACATAAAATCATTCTCTCAAATTGCTTCACCAACTACCATGGAATGGTAGAATAAAAGTGTTTAGGCTAGGTAGGACTTTATGGTGCGAATGAACGAAAAGGCTAAATATATAAATAGGCTCAAAGTGGCAATCTAGTGGTAAATATTTTTAGGCACATGCTTCTTTGGCCATGGTGGTATTAAGCCTGATTGCCTCAATCCTTTCTATCCCGTCGTAAACTAAAAGTAGCCTCAAGAGGTCTCAAGCAAGTTCTAGATACGCAATGTCATGAAATTGTACACACATGAAAGAATAAGTGAATGAACAATGCATACACTATAGATATTAGACTCAAAAGCTCACAAATAAGACATGCAAGTTAATCGAATAATCTATATGCTTCTCTAACTATGATGAATGAACCTAACATAGGCTATGTGCACACATATAATCAAGCATAGATCACATATACACTTAATCACAAATAAATTCAAAGTCCTAGATCATGTTCAATCTATCTACAATCATAACAGTTAAGTCCATGTCTCGTCATTGGGGTTGGAAAAGGCATTAACCACTAAAATCTAAGTACAAAAAGCTAATCTAAAATGGAATTTTTTTTTTTTTTTTTTTTTTTTAAGGGTGCCCAAGCCCTCACCCCCACACTTAAAACCAACATTGTCCTCAATGTTGTCAAGTGAGCTCGAAAGCTAAATCCAAGTAGGAATTAGGCATGATAGTGAAGTCCGGCGAAGGCACAAGAAAAACCTACACAAATATACGAAACTACTAAATGTGGAGAAAAGATACGGAAACCCCCTTTGACGACCCGCCATTGCTCACGACCTTTGAAGAAGACTAATATGAGACACCAACTCAAGGCACAAGGCCTTGACTTCCTTATGTATGCTCCATAATAGCTCAAGGTGCTCATGAAAAGACCACTCCATTGAGAAAGGTATAATGTCCAAAGAGCAATGCGTCACAAATAAGCCCACCAAAGAATAAAGACAAAGCTCCTCCATTAAGATCATGGCCTTGAACATATCCAACACACCCAAAACTGCCCCATAGATGAAATGAGGTGCAAAGAAATCCAACCAACCCGAGTGAACAAAACTAGTGAGTACAGAAACATTCAATAATGACCTCTCTGCATTCAAATACCCATATCTCAAACTCAGAAAGAGATAATTAAGTGATACCAAAATTGGAAAGTAACTTAGAGATATTTTTATCAATATAAAGTGAGCCACCTATCTCCAACTAAGATGAAAACCAAAGATGGTCAAAGTTACCAATCAGTAATGGAGTCTTCTGCTGACCCTCAGTCACCAAAACAGCAATATCTGAAGCTCCAGAGGTACAAAGAGAGTGAGACCAACTTAAAATGAAAGTAGACTCATCGAGATACTTCAATTAAAATTTCACTTGAAAATCAATTATGAGTCAAAAATCGTTGGCCTCCAAACTCACTGATCTGTTCTGCAGTTTCTGCTGTGCTCTGTTTCTGATCTCTGTCACTTGGAACATAATATCTGAAGCTAGGAAGGTTCAAATGAACAAATGTTGTATCAGAATATATAGGACATATGAAGATACACCTCTGAGAAATTTCAGCTCCAAATTGCTTGATATGTAGAGGATATGGCTTCTCAAAATCACCGTACAATAGTTGTCTCTGTTTTGACCTTCACAGATTGACCACTAAATAACTCAAGTTCTAGGGACTCAGAATGGTTCAAATTTTGGTACAAGATAGCAGACACACAGTATAATATATCTCCAGAAAATTTCAGCTTAAAATAACATGTAAATTGAAAAATGTAGTCACCCAAATTCAACTGAAATTTCTGAACAGAAACTGCCCACTGCTATATTCATGCTTTCTCCACATTTCCAATTCCAGACACCTCCCATCCTCCACAAAATGACTCAAAAGCTTTATTCAAAACAAAAGATAAACTGCAAAAGAAAGAAAATACTACCAATGATGTGCTAGGGTTGCCTCCCTAGCGAGCGCTTTGTTTAAGGACTTCATTGCCGGTCCATAAAACGTGAACTTTGTCAAGGTAGATACTTCTCAAGTACGACCACCCTATTGTTTGGGGCTAAAGGACTCCTTGACATGTCATAGAGGCAAGACCAAGAGCTATCCATGAATATTGCAATTGGTGACCAAAAGTGGAGCCTCTTAATCTTCCTCTTCTTCTCAATTTTTCTTCTAAGAGCCAATCGTGCCCTCTCCTTCAAAAGTGATGTACAAATGATGCTCTTAGGAACAATAGGTGGTAGAAGCTCTTGAGAGTGATGGAAAATGTTGATTACAAGTGCTCCACTTCCTTTCCAATCCATCACCTCATTGTAGAAACATTGATCACTAAACGGTGGATTGAGAGGTAAAAGTACCTTGATCTCAATCTTCTCATTAAGTACATAAGTGTTCAACATTCTACTCTCCACCTTTGGAAGCACATGATGGATCTCCGTGGATGTGGGAGGAGAGAAAGTCCTTGACTCTTCAATTTCTTCATCATCACAAGGTATTGAAAGACTCTCTTCCTCCTTGGAAATATCAGCCTCAACGATTAGGGGATGATGGTGTATATCTTCAAGCTCCGTACCCTCTTCACTACACAAGCCATCATCTTCTTCGAAATCATCTTCAAATACCTCTTCTTCATTGCAAATATTAGAAGTCCAATATTCCACCGATTCCTCCAAAGTGTAGTCTCTCAACCCACTTGCTTCAAAATTTTCATAATCAAGCACACTTTCTTGTATATGAACATCACCCTCTCGATCTTGAATAGGCAACTCTAGCTCATGATGCTCATAAAATACTCCTTCTCTTGAATTAGGCTCTACTTGGTCAAAGAAAGAATCTTGCTCATGAAAAATTGTGAAGGGTGGCTCTTGTGCAAGATTAGGCTCAAGTTGCTCATTGGAATGTGAAGCCATTTCTTGAGAAGCTTGAAATTGAGCATTGAAGTCTTGCAATTTAGCATGCAATCAAGCTTGGGAGGCTAGACATTGAGCTTGGGAGGCTTGCAATTGAGCATTAGAGTCTTCCAATTGAGCGAGTTGTTCTTCAAGTGATGGCTTCCTAGGCTCAAAAGCTTGCTCTTGTGGATATGCCTCGGGTACAAATGTCTCTTGATACATGCCCATCTTGTAGTCATACTCTCGCATAAAATCAAGATACTCAAATCTCAAAGAGCATTCAAAAGGTGAGTGCCACGGAGAATTACACAAGGCACAAGCTTGGTTATAACAAGGCATAGGATTCTTGGCATATGTATTCCATTCTTGATAACCTTCACCATTATAACGTTTTTGCTCATATCCCCTAGAATCATCCCATCCATAGCTCCATTGATCCATAGCTCAAAGTGATAATAAAAATAAGTACCTATGGATTCCCAAGAGTGAGATTAGTAACCAACAATTAAAAAGAAAATAGAAAACTAAGCACACAAAACATAACAACGAATTAGAATAACAATTTTTTTTTAGGTTATTAT